>NC_073377.1:150393635-150693635 GCF_028641065.1 Leucoraja erinaceus
TTATGAAAATGTTGGCAGGGCTGGATTTTTTTTTTTTCACTTGAAGAAAGATTTGATAACTGGGATTGTATTCTCTGCAGCAACGGGGGTGAAGAAAAGATTTAGTTGAGGTGAATAATATTATGAGAATAGGACCTGTTTCGCTTAACAAAGAGTGTAGGAAAGAACGGCAGATGGTGATTTAAACTGAAGATAGACACAAAAAGCTGGAATGACTCAGCAGGACAGGCAGCATCTCTGGAGAGAAAGAATAGGTGATGTTTCGGGTCGAGACCTTCAGACTGAAGAGGTTGAAAACCAGCCATAAAACACAATGACTGGAGATGTGTGTTATCCAACTAAGGGCAGAAATCAGAATCATGTGTTCATCTTTATTGACGTGACACCATAATAAATATATTACACAAAAATAATTTAATGGGGTGGCACGGTGGTGCTGCGGTAGAGTTGCAGCACCACAGATCCAGATTTGATCCTGACTACGGGTGCTGTCAATACAGTATTAGTACATTCTCCCTATGACCACATGGGTTTTCTCTGGATATTCTGGTTTCTCCCACATCTGAAAGAAGTGCAGGTTTGTAGGTTAATTGGCTTCTGTAAATTGTCCCTGGCATGTAGGATAGAACTGGTGTATGGTAGATTGCTGGTCGGTGTGGACTTGGTGGGCCGAATGGCCCGTTTCCATATATATGTTTTATATATATATCTTAATTTCATTGAACCATATACGGTTGAATATGTGGCATTATTTTTGCCTTGTTTCTATAGTCAAAAGGTAAGGTTGATTAATTTATTTGTGCAGAACAGTGATTGAAGTCTGTTTCCTCTTGCCTTGTTTCTATGTTTTATATATATATATATATATATATATATACACATAATACCATGAATTATAATCTGATTTCTTTGCATGAATATACTAAGGTCATTCATGTGCTGCACCTGGTTATCAGAGCCTGGCTCTACTGTGGAATGTAATTAGGAATGTAATTTAGCCGAACCTTATTCATACCTAATCCAATTTGAAGCATAAATGTTGCATTCAAGTGTAAGAAAAGACTTGCTACAGTATGCACCAGATTGCACAATTTCAAGCTGAAAAAATGCAAGAGCTCCCTACTGCGTGAGGGGGGACCCCCCCTTTACCCCCCCCCCCCCCCCCCCCCCCCCCCCCCCCCCCCCCCTCGGTCGCTACGCTCCAACACAATTTCTCACTCTCAACTCACCCAATGTTGGCACCCCTTCTTAATCAGAGAATCATACAACACAGAAAAAAGGCCTTTGGCTCACTATCTATACCTAGTATATATATCTACTCCCATTTACCAGCACTAGGTCTGAAGTCTTCTAAGCCCTGACAATTCAAGGGCGTCTTAAATGTGAGATAACTTCATTAACCACTGAAGGGGTGCAATCCACATTCTAACCACACCCTAGATGAGAAAGTACTTCCTCAGATCCTCTCTAAACTTCTTATCTTTTGTCCTCATCCACGGGATACCCTTCTGATTGTTGATTTTTCAAGTAATCGTAAGGATAACTGGCAAAAACTGATCCACCGTGAAGATTCGCAAAAATCACAAACTTGTTTTCTTTAATCCAAAATTTATTATACCTCTGTTTGTCGTCCCTCCCCCCCCAGCCTTCTCCATTCCACGTTAAAAACATAACCCAACCTAGACACTCTCCTCGAAACTGAAATGTTCCAACCCCAGCAACATCCTGAAGCATCTCAGCAGCACCCTCTCCAGTACAATCACATCTTTCCCAGAGTGAAATATCCAGAACTCCAGTATAAGATAAGATCCAACAGATGCTTTGTAAACCTCTACTATAACCTCCTTGCTACAGCCCATTCCTGGGTTTATGAACACCTGACCTATGGACACCTTACATACGAACAAGCTGCCATTAAATTCTTAAATTTAAAAGTCTGATGTATTTCTTATGAAAGGCAGTACTAGTTTCCTCTCTTTACTTTCCTTCCAATCATCTGCCACATGTTACACCTGCTTTCCTATGTCCATCTTATCAACTGATCAATATCACCCTATAGCCTATGATTATCTTCGCAAACAACAACTGTTTGTCATGCAATACCTCTTGCATTCATATCCAAAAGGTTATTACATATAATGAACATGAAGAGTCCAAACACCAAGCCCCGACCATTCACCATTGACCATAGACTTCCAATCACAAGGACAGTCCTCTATCATCGGTCTCTGTTGAATCCTATTACCAAGCCAATTATGTCAACTAGTCCTGCATCCCATGGACCCTAATCTTTAGCACTTGTCTCCCACATGTGACCTTGTTAAGGCCATACTGAAATCCATGCCGATTACATCGGTTGCAACACCCTCATCAATCCACTTCTGTAGCTTCAAAAGATATCTGTATCTTCAAAAATAATTCAATCAAATTAGTCACCGAAAATTTCCTCTGAATAAACCATTCCGACCATCTTTGACTAATCCCGTCCATCACAAATACATCTTGTCCCTCATTTTTTTTCCAATTATTTCCCCACTGCTGACAGTAGACTTACAGGCCTGTAATTTGGTCATTCCCAGCTGTTCTTATTGCAAATGTTCACTAGTGTTTGCCACAAGCGATATCTGCCTGACCCAATCGTCTAATCACCCAACCTAAACCATTTTGACTTGAATCCTCACTTTACTTCAATTTCTCATCCTGGCCTTTCCAACATTTCTGGATGCTGAACTGGCTGGCGAGACCAATGTAAGACCCATGGGCTCTGCATTTATTGAGCTGGACATGCTTTACGGGGAAGGAGTAAGGGTCTTCAGCAAAAATATTTTCTGGGCTTCTACATGTTCCACCTTATTTTACTTCTGCCACCATGCAATAGCTAAATTCACACAGTTGTTTAATTTGTTTTTGCTAACATACTGCCGAGGACAATAACAAGTCTCCACACCTGAACCAGTCCTGCCGTAGAGTCACAGCCCAAAATTGTTGACTATTATCTTCACACCTTGCTGGCTTGTGATATGAGCGGCCTAACGCCCAATATCAAATATCCCCCCCCCCAAACATGAGCATTCCTCCTTATGTCCCTATGTGGCTTCTTAAAATTGGAGACATTAGGCCTCATCACATGGGTCCTTGTCAAAGGCCTTACTGAAATCCATGTGGACTACATCAGTTGCAACACCCTCATCAATCCACTTCGGTAGCTTCAAAAGATATCTATATCTTCAAAAATAATTCAATCAAATTAGTCACAGAATATTTGCTCAGAATAAAACCATTCATTTGAGATTTTCTAAGGTTCCGGAACAGCAGAAGGGATTGATGTTGGCTCCAATATATATATATTGGCACCTGGAAAGAGTGCAGAATGTTGCAGCAGGGAAATCTTGAAATGTAGGGAACATGACGATACAGCTGAATTTATTGGAGGAACTTATTTTAATTTGTTTCTGCGTGGCTGTGCCCGGATCAAGCTAGTAGTTGCCATTCACAGGAAAATCTCCATCTTCGAGGGTTCAAGCCAGAAACAATGGAAGAAGACAGGGTAACTATAAGGAATGGCAGATACACAAAAAGGCACAAGAGTGCTTGAGTAACTCAGCAGCTCAGGTAGCATCTCTGGAGAACATGCAGAGGCTACCTTTCTGGACAAGACCCTTCTTTGGACAGGATAGTGGGTAGACATTACAGGAGTGAAGAGATCATAGCAGGGAGATCAGTGGAAACGAGCAGTGAGTTAATTGTATGTCAGGAAGCAGCTTAATTTAGAATGCTGGAGGGCTGCAGTACCATTCCTCCGAGCTCACAAGAACTGCTATGGCAATTGACGGTCCTTACCTTCCTTTTAGATATCAGGTTTCTTGGGCCTTGGGAAATCTGGATGAAACAATCAAATCCACATGGCTGCTGTAATTTGAAGCATGCAAATTCTGACAAATAGTTGGAGAACAATTTACTCCAATGATTCCAAATCTTAATGAGCTACAAGGGTGGGGGACCCTGTCTGGTTCAAGGTCATGTTTCCTGCTTTCAAAAATTCAAAATATTTATGTTAAATATGCCTGAAGGTAAGTAAGTTTAGGGTTAACATTTATTGGTCACCTTTTCGAGAGGAACATTTCCAAAGACCCAATCAATGAAAGAAGATATTTAACTGATGGGTCTAGTTTCAGTTGAACAAATTGGGCTTCTTGGCATAACATGCAGGTATATGGAAAACATGCAATGCAGCAACATTTATTCAAGAATTACCAAACTGGCTCAAGGTGGTAGATTTGGCAAATTATTCCAGGAATTGACAGCAGTCTCAAGGTAATTAAGCCGTGTCAAGGAATTACAGGTGCTTTGAATTATAGTTATTATGAATAAAAGATGTGCTTACACAGGCAAGGAAGAACATTTTTGAAATACATTGTGCAAGATTCCATCAATAGAATATCTTGTGTAAACAAATATGCCTGACTGAGGAAAGAAGGAGTAGAGGGAACTCTGTTCCCTGGAGTTTAGAAGAATGAGAGGAGACCTTGTCGAACCATACAAAATTTAACGGTCTTGACAAGCTAGATGTGGGGAAGATATTTGTCCTGGCTGAGGAGTTTGAGAACCAGAGACTGTGCAGGTTCATTTATTATGTTCATTCAAAGCAGATAATTTTAAGAGAATCGAAGGATATACTGTAGGCGAAAGTAACATAGAAACATAGAAACCTAGACACATAGAAAATAGGTGCAGGAGGAGGCCATTCGGCCCTCCGAGCCAGCACCGCCATTCATTGTGATCATGGCTGATCATCCCCTATCAATAACCCATGCCTGCCTTCTCCCCATATCCCTTGATTCCACTAGCCCCTAGAGCTCTATCTAACTCTCTCTTAAATCCATCCAGTGACTTGGCCTCCACTGCCCTCTGCGGCGGGGAATTCCATAAATTCACAACTCTCTGGGTGAAAACGTTTTTTTCTCACCTCAGTCTTAAATGACCTCCCCTTTATTCTAAGACTGTGGCCCCTGGTTCTGGACTCACCCAACATTGGGAACATTTTTCCTGCATCTAGCTTGTTCAGTCCTTTTATAATTTTATATGTTTCTATAAGATCCCTCCTCATCCTTCTAAACTCCAGTGAATACAAGCCTAGTCTTTTCAATCTTTCCTCATATCGCAGTCCCACCATCCCAGGGATCAATCTCGTGAACCTATGCTGCACTGCTACAATCACAAGGATGTCCTTCCTCAAATTAGGAGACCAAAACCATACACAATACTCCAGATATGGTCTCACCAAAGCCCTATACAACTGCAGAAGAACCTCTTTACTCCTATACTGAAATCCTCTTGTTATGAAGGTCAACATACCATTAGCTTTCTTCACTGCCTGCACGCCAACCTTCAATGCTGGAAAATAGTGCTGGATCAGTAATTTCCTTACTGAATGTCTTACTCCAAATCCTATTTTCGTTGTTCTCAAGAAATAAGACATTTCCAAGCTTTGACTGGCATCACATTGCTCAATATTGTGCAACATGTAATAAACAGAGGACGAGTCATAGTCAGCACAGGCAGAATTTTCTGAAACTCTGTGCTTGCTCAACAGAGCTTTCTGTCTGTGCTCTCTCTCTCTGTTAAATTAATGTTGCCATTTATTTACATTAATTTCAGATTACTGCTCCTTCACCAGAGTTTGATATTCCGAGTTAGGATCTATCTACCAATGAGGTAAATGTGCTAAAATCCAGTCATTTGCATTCCTCTGGGTCCACATTTAAACAGAGCAAACTGCAGAAATGAAATATGTTCAAATAGGCCAGATTTACTTATGTTTAAAAGCTTGGATTGTTCAGGCATCAGGTGAGGTATGAATAGTCAAGACCTTATGAGTCTTCATTCTCAGAGGAGAAGGCGTGACTGTCACTTGTTACTTCATGTTTAGTTTAGTTTAGTTTGTTTTAGGTTAATTAATTAATGTCACGTGTACGGAGGAACAGTAAAAATCTTTTGTTTGCATGCCATCCAGTCAAAGAAAAGACTATACATGAATACAATCAATCCGCCCACAATGCACAGATAAAGTGATAAAGGGTGCAAAGATATAACGTTGAATCCGATAAAGCTTGATTAAAGTTAGTTCAAAAGTTTCCATTGAGGAATCTCTGTTTGCTTCCTGCAAGTAAGCACTGTTCAATTAAACAATAACATGTGAAACAAACTTATACTTCCCGCACCTTTTATGAAATCTTCTTTATTTCATCTCAGGCCATTCCTTTAATCAAAAATATATCAGTTCCCAACTCTCCCTTCCTTCCCAGAGATGTGTACATTTGATGGTTTAATCAAGCCTTGGCAGCGGTCTGGCAATGATTTGTTTAGTCTGGCAATAAGGCAGATTCAATGCATGAACGCATAGAAGATGAACGTGAAAACTTCAATCACAAGGTAATTCAGGTCAAGTGTCACAAAGTAAACTTATTCTTTTGAAGCCAACATAAATATATTGACCAGTACTTTACAAAGAGTAATTCCAGAGTGGGCTGCACTCTGAAATTGAGAGCATGCATGGTGTAATTAATCTTCTTAGTCTGTGGCAATCCCTCAGGATCCAGGATGACTTCAACTATACTTTCTTGGATTCTGAACCGGCTGGTGAAACCACTGTAAGACCCATGGTCTCTGTCATTGGTTGAGCAGGACATGCTGCATGGGGTCAGAGGAAGGGTCTCCTGCCAACATCTTTGCTGTGCTTCCCCATGTTCCCTGCAAAGAGGTTCAAGATGCCTCCCTGGCTGGTTCTTCTTCATCGCGATGGATCACTGGCCAGGAATTCCCATGACTGAAGACATTAGAGTTTTTCTAAAAGGCTTAGAGTGTTTTCTCTACCTTAGAGTGAAACCTCTAGCTGTGACGAAACTCAGATTAGACTCTTTCAGGAGTCTGTTGTCAGGCATCCAAGCACTGTTTCCCAACCATCAGAGCTGGCTGAAGATAGTGCTGAGGAAATTGCTGGATAACAATGACAATCCTTCTGGTGGATTGAAGGGATTTTGCAAAGACTGCATTTATTGTATTGTATTGTATTCAAATTTATTGTCATTGTCTCAATTTGAGACAACGAAATGAATTTCCCTTACAGGCAGTATCATAAAAAAAAAAAATAATAAAAATAATAATAAATAAATAATAAAACATATTAAAAATAAAATTGAAATTGAATTTAAAAAAAAGCACAAACACAGAAAGTCCACGACACAACATAACATAAATGGCACCAAGGTGAGGATGGCACCATAGTCCAGCCAGCCTCCCCTCCGTGTTCAGCCGTGGTCGGGGCCTTCCGAGCACCCGCAGTCGCCGCCCCGGGTGGCCCGATGTTCAGGCCCTCACGCCGGGCTGGTGGAACGCCGACGCCGAACCCCGACGGTGAACATCCTCCTCCTCAGCGGCCCGGACCTCCCGATCAGCCGCCTCCCGCTGCCGGAGTCTGCAGCTCCTGAGTCCACAGGCCGAGCCGGGCAGAGTCACAGGACCCTGCGCTGTCCATCAGCGCCGCCCGCGTTGGGAGCTCCGCAAACCGCAGCTCCAGGATGTTGGTGCAGCAGGTCCAGCACTCCGGGCTCCAGACGGCGACCCCCAGTAAGGCATCGCCAGCCCCGCGATGTTCCAGCGCTGTCCCGCCGCTGCTGGAGCTCCGGTCGATCCCGGCAGGAAAGTCCGCGCCAATCCAGGTAGGTAGGCCGCTGTGGGGGGAGGGGGGGGGGGGGGTGAGGACTCGAATAATAGTCGCGTCCTCACCAGGAAGACTGCATTTATGATACTCCTACAGTACTTCAGGGCACCTGTTTTAGTTACTTCATGTCTCTGTGTTCACTGCTGACTGGTATATCGTGAGTCTTGAGTAGTGTTTATGGTTTGCATCTTTGAACACTTTTCCCCAGAGGCAGCCAAGGACAGCATTGACTTGCTGAAACCGATGATGAATTTTATCATTGATGTCTGCCTCAGCTGAAAGATGATTCCTGAGCTTTGGGAAGTAGTCGCACTTGCAATGTCTCGTTGAAGTCCTCTATTGATGGAAGGGCGCACTCACTACAGCGGGAGAGGATCTTTGCTTTGCTGATCTTTAATGAAAGGCCATTCTCTTGCATAATTCCGTAATGAATCTAAACGACTTAGAGCATTGACCTCTGAATGTGTGCATATGCAAGCATCATTTGCATACTGCATCTCCATGACATAAACTGAAATGACCTTGGCTCTGGAGTGCAGAGGATGGAATTTGCACAACATCCCATTCGTCTTTTAGATACGCTCACCTCAATGGAAATCTTGTTGGGTGCAAAGTGCAACACTGTGGCAAGAAAGATTGAGAAGAGGGTTCGGTTGATGACAGAACCTTGCATGATCCCAGCCGGCACTGGGGTTCGACGTAATTATCCACAAAACTGGATTCAATTATCCAAGGAATATATGAAGGCATTAGAAGACTATTGCTATAGTTGACTGGGAGAATATATTGTAAAGTATGATGAAAGGCAGGCAACAGTTAGCAGTCACAAGTAATTGTGAATGAGTTGAAGAAAATCCATTCAGGCTTAAAAACCCAACAGGAAAAATGACATCATGACAGACAAGAGAAATTAAAGTTCCAAGAGAAGCTAATAGTTGCTGAATATAGCAGTAGGCCAGAGTATTGGGAACTTTGGGACTGTGCAAAGGAGGACAAAGAAATTGACAATGTAAGGCTACAATATGTGAGTGAAAGAGGAGTATTTATACTGGGGAGGAAAAAAATGACAGAGGAAGTAAACAATTAACGTTAACGTCTTTCAGGAAAGACTACCAGATTGGTTAGACTAAAGCAGCCAGCAAAAACAGTAAGATCAAAGAACTAGGCATTAGCAAAATACATCACCAGAGAAATTGGTGAGCTTGAAGTCTTTAAGACCCAAAGACCTGGTGATTTACGTTTCATTGTTTTAAAAAAAAGATAGTTGCAGGGAGAGTGGATGTTTTGATGATAATCGTCCAAGGTTTTGGTGATGATGGACTTGGTGTTGTGGATTGGAACGAAGTCCCTTAACCCTTGCAGATATGAAAGGAAGAAAGAAAACATGATGCAGATGAAGATGGACATAAAATGCTGAAGTAACATTTCGTGTCGAGACTGTTCTCCAGTCTGAAGAAGGGTCTTGACCTGATACGTCACCCATTCCTTCTCTCCAGAGATGCAGCCTGTCCCACTGAGTTACTCCAGCATTTTGTGCCTATTCTCGGATTAAACCAGCATCTGCAGTTCCTTCCTACACATGATGCAGAAGAATCCATGTTATGATCTTTGGTTAATTTCTCAATCTCCCGCAATCTTCTCAGCTACCAATTACACAATATTTTTGCTTTTACCTTGTCCTTCAATGGGGGGTTGCTAAGATATCACATGCCCCTCATTCTTGATAGCAAAACCCAACTCGTGAAAACAGTGTTTGTTTTCCTGTTTGACCTGCTGTATGATGGTTCACTAACGGGGCTTAAAGGAAAGAGAGGAAGCAGGTTGAATTAAGACTCACTGAACCTGGGAGTTTGCATGATCGACTACATTGAGTCAGAAACAGATTTGAGTGTATTTTGTTGGTTTGTTTGCACATGTGAAAGTGTGTGTGTGTGTGGGGGGGTGGTGGGGGCTGAGTGCTTGCTCGTGTGTGTGTGTTCACAGTTATCTCGGAGTTAATGTCCATGCAGCACACCATAGTCACTATTTGCCTTTGCACGGTGCCACTGCTAATAGAACTGCTGGCTCAATGCTCCAGTAACCTCGCGCTCCTGATCTTCAGCTCCTGCAACCAGTTTCCTTTGAGTAGTCCCGTTTCCTCCCACATCCCAAAATTGTGATAGGTTAATTAGCCACTGTAATTAGCCTCTGTGTGTGTGTTGGAGAGTGGTAGAATCTGGAGCAGTTAACGACAATGTGGGGAAAATTAAATGGGAGGAATGGAGTGTTCTTGGTAAAAACGGGTTCCTCGTGGACTGTGCAGGCTGAATAAACCCAAGGGCCTATTTCGATCATAATGACATGGGTGATAGGAGCATAATTAGGCCATTTGGCCCATCACATCTACTCCGCCATTCAATCATGGCTGATCTATCTCTCAATCCTAACCCCATTCTCCTGCCTTCTCCCCATAACCTCTGACACCTGTAATAATCAAAAATCTATCTATCTGCCTTAGAAATATCCACTGACTTGGTCTGCACAGCTTTCTGTGGCAAAGAATTCCACAGATTCACTGCCCTCTGCCTAAATGAATTTCTCCTCATCTCCTTCTTAAAAGAACTTGCTTTAATTCTGAGGTTATGACCTCTAGTCCTAGACTCTCCCACTAGTGGAAACATCCTCTCCACATCCACTCTATCCAAGCCTTTCACTATTCTGTACATGCCAATGAGGTCCTCCTTTATTGTTATAAACTCCATAGAATACAGGCCTAGTACCAACAAAACGTTCATCATATGCTAACCCACTCATTCTTGTAAAACTCCTCTGGACCCTCTCCAGAGCCAGCACATATTTCTGTGCTGTATCTCTTTGAGACTCTATAACTCTATCTCTTGGATCCAAAGCCAATGTGTTCTTGAAGAAGCTCTTTTAAAGCATATCTTCAAGGGCCTGTCCCAAGAGCATGAGACTGCATGCGACAAGCGCGACCAAACCAGAAGCAGGGGCCTCGCGGGGGTCGCGCGGAGGTCGAGTGATCCCCATACAGGGCCGGTCCCACCAGCGTGAGACTGCATGCGGCGAGCGCGACCAAACCGAAAGCGGGGGCCACGCGGAAGTCGAGTGAGTGATGTGAAGTTCGAACGAAGTCCACGGGAAGTTCGCGCGTGACGTACGGCGTCAAGACGCTGCGGGCCGGCAGGCCATTGCCGCGCGGAATTTTTGAACAGTGTCAGTTTTTCGGAGCCCTGCGCGATGTCGGGACCAGCTCCGCACAACTCCATACGGCTCCGGCGATAGATGTGGGACCGGCCCCGCGAGGCCGTACGGCTCAAGCGACCACATTAGGTCGCGCTTGCCGCATGCAGTCGCATATCCGTGGGACAAGCCCTTTACTGGCTGGCGATTTTTTTAAATTATTTTTTTTTTAATTAGACTTTATTCAAGTAATAAATATATACAATACATGAACAGTGCAAAAAAATTAATCCAATATTTTCAGAGGCTACACAAACATTCAATACCGTTTACACGCATTGCTCAAATTTCACCAATTTATCCCCCACCCTTGCCATTCATGTGGACCACTGGCGTGGAATCCCTTCCCTTGTTTTTGATAGGCGTCGCCACCACACCCTGCCCCCCATGTCCAGGAGCAGAAGGACCCTAGACTGTGGTCCTTCCACACCAAGCCTTGGCATTGGCTGCACCAAGCTTCAGTGCATCCCTCAGCACGTACTCCTGCAGTCTTCAGCGGGCCAGTCGGCAACATTCTCCGACGGACATTCTGCTCCACTGGGAGGTCAAAAAAGCTCAGGCAGACCAAAGAGCATCTTTCACAGAGTTGATGACCTTCCAGCAGCACTCGATGTCAGTCTCTGAATGCGTCCCTGGGAACAGTCTGTAAATCACAGAGTCCTCTGTGACTGAGCTGTTCGGAATAAATTGTGACAAGGGACCCTTACAAACCTCACGAGACATTCTTTGCAAAACCACACTCTGCAAAGAGGTGGGCAACCGTCTCCTCTCCATAGCAGCCGTCCCGAGGGCAGCGTGCGCTGGTAGTGAGGTTCCGGCGTTGCAGGAAGGATCTGACTGGGAGGGCTCCCCTCACCGCCAGCCAAGCCAAGCCAAGTCTTGGTGCTTGTTGGTGAGTTCTGGCGATGAGGCATTTCACCAGACAAGCTGTGCAGTCTGCTCTGGGAACGACGCAACAGGATCCATGGAGTTATTTCCCTGCAGTGGCTGCAGGACGTTCCGTGCAGCAGACTCGTGGTCAAAGTTGTTGGTCCTGAAGAACCTTTCCATGAATGACAGATGGAGCGGCAATGTCCAGCTGACTGGCACATTGCGTGGCATCTGCGCCAGGCCCATCCTTCGCTACACCGGGGACAGGTAGAACGTCAGCAGGTAGTGACACATAGTGCCCACGTGCCTTGGCTCTACGCTCCGCCTGATGCAGCCACACATGAAGGTGGCCTGCAATGGTGACTCCACGTTAATGTCTGTCAGGCACAAGCAATTTCCACCCCTCAGTTTGGTGGTTGAACGCACACACACACACATTTCTGATCCAGACTGGTTGATCCTATAAGCCCATAGGTCCGGTAATCCTTAACTAAATGTGTGCCTCATTTCTTTAAAAGAAAGCGGCTCTCCTTTGTAATCTGATTCGGTAGAATAAATACAAGCCATGGACTTTCACCTCCGGTTATAAAGACAAAGAAACAATGCAAACTCTTGGAAATATGAAAGTACTGCTGCTTAAAAACAAGAATCTTTCATCTTAGCATATCTAAAACACAGCTGTGACCACTGTAAAGAAGACAATAATATTATACTTAGTCTTCAATGAAAAAATGGTAACATTTGCTCTAGAACAAAGTGATACAGTACATGAAGAATGCAAGTTGCAGGCCCAGTCATTGCTCTAAGATTTCAGATTTCACACACATGGTTACTCATACACCACTGTTTTATGGAGAAATGCATATTCGCAATGCCACCAACGCCTCCACTTTTAAATATTTCCTATCCGCTCCTCCTACAGAATTTTGCTACTTAATGTAGAATACTCCTAGGTTATTCTTGCATCAAAGATAGATACAAAGTGCTGGCGTAACTCAGGGGACAGGCAGCATCTCTGGATAGAAGGAATGGGTGACATTTCGTGTCAAGACCCTTCTTCAGACCCTTTCTTGCATCAACTCGTATTGAAAGGTTCACTTAATAATCGTGATAGAGGCGTCTTCACAGCATAAAAGGTCAGCGCAAAGGAATAGAAAATATCTGTAATTTGGTTTTATGCAATTTTGTTGGTTTGTCCCCATAACTTGCCCCGTTCAGAGTGAGAAATGACTTCTTCTGTGCCATCCATCTACTCCAAACCTGGTGCATTAGGATTAAGTGTTCAAGAAGGAACTGCAGATGCTGGAAAATCGAAGGTGCACAAAAATGCTGCAACCATTTTGAGGCAAAATAAACACGTAATGAATTAATTTCATATCTTGTCACCCTCCATCACCACACACCAAAATTCGACCCAACGTATTTATAAATATTTGTAGGAAATAAATTCACGGAAACGTTTTATACAATGGAAATCAAGTGGTCACCATTGCAAATGATGGTACATATTTTTTCAATAAAAACAAGTAAAATTGATACCAATTCTTTTGGAACATAGAACTGTGCAGCACAGACACAGGCCCTTTGCCCCATCATGTCTAGGCTGAATATGATGCCAAAATAAATTAATCTCCTCTGCCTGCACGATTCATGTCTCTCCATCCGTTTCTTAGGGATACAGCCCAAAAACAGGTCCTTCAGCTCATCAAGTCAGCGCCAACAGGTGATCACCCGCACATTATATTCATCCTACACACTGGGGACAATTTACAGAAGCCAAATAACCTATAAACCTGCACATCTTTGGAATTCTGGGAGGAAACGGGAGCATCCAGATGAAACCCATACGCTCACAGGGAGAATCTACAAATGTCATACAGACGGCACCAATAGTCAGGATCAAACCCAGGTCTCTGGCACTGTAAGGCAGCAACTCTACCATTGTGCCATCATGCCGTGAAACAACAGTGATGATTGTGAATGTGATCAATGCAAACCACTGTGATAACTGCAAATAATGAGGATCATTTTGAACAAGTTTAATCACTACAAATAATGACAATTCAACCATTATCATTTCAAGCTATCATTATCACAGCAAACTATTATGTTTATAGAAAAGCTATACGAATTGTACAAAACAATGGTGATCATTGCGAGCAATAGTGTTGAGTTCAAAAGTGGAGATCACCTCGAGCAAGAGTGACCCTGACAAACAACTATGATCATTACAAACGATGGTGATTCCTGCAAACCATTGTGATTTCTGCAAAGACTGGCGATCTCTTAAACAATGTGGTCACTTCAAACAAGGATGGACAGCACAAATAATGGTAATCCATGCAAACAATTTGTCAACATTGTCATATATAGCATTTGCGGAGGGGAAAACAAAACATGAACCAATGCATTATGGATTAGTAATAGCCTTGCCAAATCTGCCTGGAAATACTGCTCGGGGTTTGATCAAATGATATTCCAACCATGTGAAATTTGACCATGTGATGTCTGATAACGCAACTCCAAATCACCTGGCATGGTGAATAGAGTCAATCCAAACAGTAGATACAACAACAATCCACAAATATCTAATTCTGGTTGAACAGGAATGTGATGATTTTAAAGAGCCCTTGGAGTATCTTAACAATCATAGAGAAACCCGATTCAAAAATATATATCAATCGGGAAGATTTATTTGCTGACTGCTCAGCAAACAAGATTTTTTCCTGCCATCACAATGCAAATTGTCCAGTGTCAAAAAAGACAAGGGGGAAAAATAAATACCACAACCACAATTAAACAAAGCCACTGGCCTTTTATATGACGTGCACAGTAATCTGCTAAGCAACTGAAAATGAGATATCAAAATGTTAAAAACCTTTCCATTTAAGGCTTGTTGGATTACATCTGTATTGTTAAACAATTTGCAGATTAAAATATTTCAAGTCCGAGCCAGACCATACATAGAATGAGTATTTGGAGTTCAGTGGAATGATTTGACTACTGAAAGTGTACTTTAAAGGATTACAGTCTTCTGGCTTGTTACAAAAACCATCACAGACCATTAATCAAATAACCATTATAAATATTATTTTAAATATGAACTTCATTGAAGAAACCCTGCACAATCTGACAGCAAGTTAAGGTTCAATTTGATTTGAAACAAGCTGTCTGTGGAATAGTTGGATTATGATTATTTTGAATAGATGAGTAGAAATTTCCTCCCATTAAATACTGGGAAGATTGAAGATATTATTACCAGTCATTTTCACAAATGTTGATTCCTAGGCAGAGGCTACATTATGCTCCTTGGCCATTGTCTGGGGTTCACCAAGACAGTCCATAATGATGGTGTTACCTATTTAAACTGGAGTTTTGTTCCCGACCCATATCCTCTTCAGTATCAAAACTACATTCCACTTATGTACATTCACCTGCTTCTGACCTTGGCTCACCTCATCTATTGCTGAAAGCTTCATGGACATCTTTGACATCTCAAAACTCAGCTACTTGGCAGGCCAGGAGCAGCACAGCGACACAACACTAGTAGAACTGTGGCCTCACAGCTCCAGTGACCAAGGGCAAGGGCAAGATATTGAAATTCCCATCCTAACTTTATAATCTGTCTGTGCCCTTCATCCAATCTATTGCAATGAGCGCTCTCTCCCTAACAATAAAACTAAACATTTTGCACTATTCAGGTTTTGGACCTTGCAGCCAGGCACGGAAATCGCTATCAAATATGGAGGGTACACAATTTCTTGGCGGCCGTGCGGCATGCGCACTCTCACACACACGCGAGGCTTCGGAGGCTCAATCCAGCGCTAAATGCAGCTCAACTCTGCCTGTCTCACCGGGTTAACCTCCAGCCCTACAGAACTGACGGGACACCGGTGCTGCTTCTCTGCGCTGGCCATATTTCCCGCAAGTCCAGGCAGGGCTGTAGGTTAACCTGGCGGGACAGGCAGAGTTGAGCTGGATTTAGCGCTGCTTCTCTGCGCTGGCTGTGGGCCTGGGGGCACTGCGCCCATCTGACTCCCAACGTCTCTGGCCACCCCTGGATGGGGTGGGGACGGGACAGCGCCGGAGGGCCGGGATCGATCCTGGCTGTGGATGAGGCGCAGGTCTGTGCCGCCCCCATTGCCTGCTGACTGACGTCCCTCTTGTCCAATCGGCGCCCTCGATCAGCAGTCCCACCCCCACTGTCTCGCGGAAAGCGGAGATTTCACTGGGTTTTAAAATCCGGATTACAAAAAATGGGGGGGGGGGGACTGCCCCCCACCCCTCAATACAGGGGGGGACGTGTCCCACCTGTCCTCCCCAGGATTTCCGACCCCGCATGCAGCACTGAAGGCTTCCTTATAAGAGATGTGTCTTCAGGTGCCTGAGCTATGCATTTCGTATCATCAATCTTCTAACTTTCCCTTCCTTTGCAGAGGTTACTTCAGAACCAAGGCATTGGTTATTTCTCCTGACATTTTCTTATTTGGATGAATGTCAATTTTTGTTCAATAATGTTTAGTGGAGATCCTTGGGATTCTTTACCATGCTAAAGATGGCAATTAAGTTCAAGGAATTGTTTCATAGCCAACATCCATTTTTGAATTAATATTGATATTTTCAAGACAATCTCTTTATGTTTTACACACAAATTTGGAGATAGAGGTTTGTTTGTAGGTTAGTTATCTAAAATTGGAGAATTCAATGTACATGTCATTAGATTGTAAGTTACCCTATGATTTGCTGCTCTGGCAGTTTCTGTGTGGCCTCACTTCAGACGTGCTCTTCTAGGTAAGGATACAAGGCTTTATTTCACCAAATCTTCATTTTTTTTGGTCTTAACTCCACAATTCCTTGACTGATCTGTATAACCCTTGATTTCCTTGATTTCCATCCAGTCCAAAAGTAGATCCATCTCCATCTTAGATGTTTAATAAATCAGCTTTTTTTTTCTGAAACGATGCCCTCAATTCAAGATTCTCCAACATCCTCGTGGCATCTACACTGTCAAGCTTATGTTTCAATAAGATCATGACTCAGTCTCCGAGACTCCGGAGAGTACAGGCCTATCCGTTCATTGCTTCTTCACAAGACAATTCCTTCACATCTGGAATCAATCTGGAAAGCTTTCTCTGGACACTCTCCAAAGCAAGAATATCTTTCCTTAAATAAAGAGACCAAAGCTGAATGCAGTACTGCAGTTGTGGTCATACCAAAGCTCATTTCTATTTTTGTGCTCCACCACTTTGCAATAAAGGCCAAATGTCCTGTGATTCACTTTGGTAGGAACAGAAAAAGTCTGATTTACATGTCTGAGGTCATATTACACATTACATATTTCATATTACAGGTCTGACACTGTTAATTGTTGGGTTTCAGATAAATCAGCATGTCCCATTACTATGGACACAAAACTGACATTGTTACAATAAGTGATTAAGAAGGCAAATGGAATATTAGCCTTCATTCTCGTGGGATGGAGAAGAAGCGTGGAGGAGAGAGGTGGGACATTGGTTAGGAAGGAACTGCAGATGCTGGTTTAAACCGAAGATAGACACAAAAAGCTGGAGTAACTCAGCGGGACAGGCAGCATCTCTGGAGGGAAGGAATGGGTGACGTTTCGGGTCGAAACCCTGAGAACTGAGACCCATGACTTGACACCCATACAATATGGTTCAATCTGGTAAACCGTGCAGTTGTGCTCCATCTCTAATGTTACTGCAGCGCTTCAAAAAGCACACTAGGAATACGCCCACTGATGTTGCCAGCCATGCCCACAATTCAGAAACATGCTCAAAGACAAGAAAAGGTTTTTAAGTTTTTTAAGGTCCCTTTTGAGTGACATCAACACTGCCAATCT
The DNA here is from genome assembly GCF_028641065.1 of Leucoraja erinaceus. Taxonomy (NCBI): domain Eukaryota; kingdom Metazoa; phylum Chordata; class Chondrichthyes; order Rajiformes; family Rajidae; genus Leucoraja; species Leucoraja erinaceus. Next base: position 150,411,326 of record NC_073377.1, read on the forward strand.
CTGCAGCTATGAATATGAAATACGCCATTCTCGTTTTGTTGAAACAAATTTATGTTATTGCCATTATAATCTCACATGGCAACTCATGATTGCGGCCTTAGCTATCTTGCTTCAAAACGCAGCTTAGATTATTTTTCATATTCCTCTCTCTGATCAATCTCTACCATTGAACACATTGAAAATCCCATTGTCCAAAATTCCTTTACTTGCCATGATTGGATTAAGCGATAGAATGGGCTTGAGGAAGCTAGTGGCATGCTCTTGTTTCTGATACATATGTTTGTAATGAATTAAGCAAATCACAATCAATAAATTTAACAAGTTAACAAGTGCTGGAATAAGTCTGAGACAACCATCTTTGTTCAGATGTTCCATCTGCTGCTCTGTTTTGCGGACACCTGCCTGATGAAGTTGGCCGATCAACTTTGGTAGCCAGGCCTCTACTGCAAAGGCAAGTTGCCAGTGGTAATTGTGCTGCTTCTTGGCTGCTTGCCATTTGGCAAGGCAACAAATCCCACAGATCTGCTGCCACTTAAAAGAAGTCTGAAAATGTTAAAGGGGAGGTGTGCTCTTCAAAATGTACTGGTTAATAGAAAGCACTTTGCTGATTCAGGTAAGCACGTCTTCAGAATCTGCATGAACCAGCAGGTTGGAGTATTCGTGGATGGCTTTAACACTTCCTTGCCAATTCTGAGATTCTCACCTACTCTACGAGAACCACTATCATTACGGTACTTAAAGAAAGACAAGGTAGCATGCCCTAGTGACCGCCTAATGACAGGTGGCTCTGACACCTTCCATCATGAAGGGATAAGGTGAAAAAGCAGAAACGGGATACTGATTTTGGATGATCAGCCATGATCATATTGAGTGGCGGTACTGGTTCGAAGAGCCGAATGGTCAACTCCTGCACCTATTTTCCACATTTCTACCATCGTGAGGTGCTTTGATAGGCTAGTCATGGTGCATACCAACTCCAGCCTCCCAATTAGCCTTGATCCACTGTAATTTGCATACTGTCACAACTGGTCCATGGCAGACACTATCTCCCTAGATCTCCACTCGTCCCTGGACGTCTGAATAATAAGGACACCAATGTCCGACTCCTTCAACATCATAGTTGCAACAAAATTCATCTCCAAACCCCTAGACCTAGGACCCAGCAGCCGCTCTGCCACCGGATCCTCGCCTTCCTGATTATAGACCATGTCACGGGCAGCAAGGCATCCTCCGTGAAAATTCTCTGAAGTGTTCTCGGCTCTTTACTATATATCCTATACACTCACAAATGTGCAGCACAATGCTGCTCTAACTCCATTTGCAGGTTTGCAGATGACACCATCACAATGGGCCGAATCTCAAGCAATGATGAAACGCTACACAGGAAAGAGATAAAGAGCTTGGTAATAACAACAATTCCTTCAATGTGAACAAGACGAAGGGGCTAGTCATCAATTTCAGGGATCGTGGGGTATGCATGTCCCTCGCAGCATCAATAGTGCTGAAATGGAGATGGTCACACACCTTCAAGTTCCTAGGAATAAATATCACCAACAATTTGTCCAGGTCCAACCACATTTTAGCTGGAGACGTTATGGTCAAGAAAGCTCACCAACCACTTCTTCAGAAGATTTGAGCATTTTAGTTTGTCTCCCGTGACTCATAGAGTCATACAGCGTCAAAACGGGCCCTTCGGCCCAACTTGCCCACACCAAACAACATGTCCCAGCTACACGTGTCCCACCTGCCTGTGTTTCACTCATATCCTTCTAAATCTGTCCTATCCATGAACCGGTCTGATTGTTTCTTAAACATTTCTATAGTCCCAGCCTCAGCGACCTCCTCTGGCAGCTCGTTCCATACACCCACCACCCTTTGTGTGAAAAAGTTACATACAAGATTCCTATTAAATGTTTTCCCCTTCACCTTAAACCTATGTCCTCTGGTTCTCAATTCACTTCTTTTGGCAAGAGACTCTGCATCTACCCAATCTATTCAATAGGCAAAAGAACATAGACAATGGAACGAGCTACAATAATTATAGGCAGCATGGAGTAAATTAGGTGCTTGAGGAGTATAAAGAATGTTAAAAGAATCTTAAGAAAGAAATTAGAAAAGCTGAATCATGGCTGCTTTGGCATTCCCAATCCCCGTTTCTGCGCTAATAGCAAAAGGATAATCCCCTAAACTCCGCTATTTTAAGCTCAACTATTGCAGAGCCAAAGCATCCAGATAGAACAGTTTCTTTTCTTCTCACCAAGGAGAAGGATATTGAATTATGTGAGGAGGGAAACATAGAGTTTTATGGAAACCTCTCAAAGAAGAGGAAGTACTGACACTTCTGTTATAAAAGTGGATAATAGAGGTCCAGGATAGCCTAGGACATTGAGGGAAGTTAGTGTAGAAATAGCAGGGGCTATGACAGAAATATTTCAAATGTCATTAGAAACGGGAATAGTGCCCGAGGATTGGCGTACTGCGCATGTTGTTTCATTGTTTAAAAAGGGGTCTAAGAGTAAACCTAGCAATTATAGACCTGTTAGTTTGAAGTCAGTGGTGGCCAAATTAATGGAAAGAATACTTAGAGATAATATATATAAGCATCTGGATAAACAGGGTCTGATTAGGAACAGTCAACATGGATTTGTGCCTGGAAGGTCTTGTTTAACTAATCTTCTTGAATTTTTTGAAGATGTTACACGGGAAATTGATGAGGGTAACGCAGTGGATGTTGTGTATATGGACTTCAGTAAGGCATTTGACAAGGTTCCTCATGGAAGGTTGGTTAAGAAGGTTCAATGGTTGGGTATTAATGGTGGAGTAGCAAGATGGATTCAACAATGGCTGAATGGGATATGCCAGAGAGTAATGGTGGATGGTTGTTTGTCAGGTTGGAGGCCAGTGACGAGTGGGGTGCCACAGGGATCTGTGTTGGGTCCATTGTTGTTTGTCATGTACATCAATGATCTGGATGAAGGTGTGGTAAATTGGATTAGTAAGTATGCAGATGATACCAAGATAGGGGGTGTTGTGGATAATGAAGAGGATTTCCAAAGTCTACAGAGTGATTTAGGCCAGTTGGAAGAGTGGGCTGAAAAATGGCAGATGGAGTTTAATGCTGATAAGTGTGAGGTGCTACATCTTGGCAAGACAAATCAAAATAGGACGTACATGGTAAATGGTAGGGAATTGAAGAAGTAGGTGAACAGAGGGATCTGGGAATAACTGTGCACAGTTCCCTGAAAGTGGAATCTCATGTAGATAGGGTGGTAAAGAAAGCTTTTGGTGTGCTGGCCTTTATAAATCAGAGCATTGAGTATAGAAGTTGGGATGACCAAAATTGTACAAGGCATTGGTGAGGCCAATTCTGGAGTATGGTGTACAATTTTGGTCGCCTAATTATAGGAAGGATGTCAACAAAATAGAGAGAGTACAGAGGAGATTTACTAGAATGTTGCCTGGGTTTCAGCAACTAAGTTACAGAGAAAGGTTGAACAAGTTAGGGCTTTATTCTTTGGAGCGCAGAAGGTTAAGGGGGGACTTGATAGAGGTTTTTAAAATGATGAGAGGGATAGACAGAGTTGACGTGGAAAAGCTTTTCCCACTGAGAGTAGGGAAGATTCAAACAAGGGGACATGACATGAGAATTAAGGGACTGAAGTTTAGGGGTAACATGAGGGGGAAATTCTTTACTCAGAGAGTGGTAGCTGTGTGAATGAGCTTCCAGTGAAGGTGGTGGAGGCAGGTTCGTTTTTATCATTTAAAAATAAATTGGATAGTTATATGGATGGGAAGGGAATGGAGGGTTATGGTCTGAGTGCAGGTATATGGGACTAGGGGAGATTATGTGTTCGGCACGGACTAGAAGGGTCGAGATGGCCTTTTCCGTGCTGTAACTGTTATATGGTTATATGGTTAATAGGTGCAGGAGTAGGTCATTCGGCCCTTCGAGCCAGCACCAATGTGATCATGGCTGATCATTCCCAACCCCGTTCCTGCCTTCTCCCCATATCCCCTGACTCCGCAATTTTTAAGCTCGCTCTTGAAAGCATCCAGAGAACCTGCCTCCAACGCCTCTGAGGCATGATTTTATACACCTCTAAAAGATCACCCCTCATCCTTCTGTGCTCCAAGAAATAGAGTCCCAGCCTACTCAACCTCGCCCTATTGTTCAGACACCCAAGTCCTGGTAACATCCTTGTAAATCTTCTCTGTATCTTTTCCAGCCTGACAACATCATTCCTGTAACATGGTGCCCAAAACTGAACACAATATTCTAAATGTGGCCTCACCAATGTCTTATATAACTGCAACATGACCTCCCAACGTCTATACTCAATTCTCTCTGATGAAGGCCAATGTGCCAATTTCATTACCAATCACTCTTCATTTGTACTACTAATTTCTACAAATGCACTGTAGAAAGCACCCTATTGGGATGCATAATAACCTGGTTTGGCAATTGCTCTTCCCAAGACTGCGGGAAATTACAGAGCGTTGCAGATACAGCCCAGTCCATCAGGAAAACTAGCCTCGCCCCATCAACTCCATCCAGACTTCACGCTGCCTTGGCGAAGCAGCTAACATAATCAAGGACTACCTACTTCTTGCCTCCTCTGTCGACCACAAGATGCAAACGCTTGAATGCAGATACCACCAGATTCAGGAATAGCTTCTTCCCGCTGTTATTAAATTCCTGAGTGGACCTCTCATAAGCTATCGCTCTCCTAATCAATTTCCTTTTTAATCTGCACCTTCTCTGCAGCTGTAACACTATATTCTGCACTCTGGTTATTTTGCTATTTAGACTACCTATCGTATGTACAATAATTTGATTGTATTCTTTTATGGTATGATTTGACTGGATGGTACGAAAACTTAATTGTTTCACTATATCTCGGTACATACGGCAACAGTAACCAAAACCAACATCAGTTTAGGACTTCAACACTATCCTTAGCATCCATGTGTAAGTTCCTGTTTTATTTTCCCTTGAATGACCCCACAGCACTAAATACTCCTCCTCTACTATGTATATCTCCATAGAACACTTTCGGATTCCCATTTATGGTGACAGCTAATCTTCTTCCGTCTGCTCTGATTGCCTCCTATTTTAATTTTCCCACTGATTGTTTTATAGTCAACCTGGGTTTCATGGTGTTAGTTCAATTCAAAAATGTCATCGCACAAATACAAGTATGAGCTGAGAAATGCAGTTTTGTCAGTCCAGTAGTTTACATAAGGGAAAAAAAAAATAAAAGAGAGAAGATTGTGAACTTGCAAGAAATACAGATAATTAAAAAGTCAGGTAGCCTGGAGATGCAATAGCAACTTAAATATTATAGCGTGTGATTGTGTTGAAACATAAACTTTATTTGTCCCCTACAGATGCTCTCTGACCTACTGAGTATTTCAAGCATCATCTGTTTTTATTTTGGAATTTCAGCGTCTGCATGTTTTTTCCTTTCCATCCCGGAGTTCACTTGCTCTTCAGGTTTTACACTGGACAGCCAAGATTTCCAAACCTTGGGAAATCCAAGAGCTAAAGATTGGCAAATACATCTTTGTTCAGAAGGTTCCAGCATTGCAAAACCTGCAGCATAATGCCCGTCCCACTTAGGAAACCTGAACGGAAACCTCTGGAGACTTTGGAGGTTTTTGTCAGTCTCCCTAATGGTCGAAAGTGGTTTCCGCTTCTTCTATGTTCCGGCGATTATTTAAAAAAACCGGCCACGACTAAATATAGGTTGCCGTTTAAAAAAATGGTAATTTTTTTGTCGAAGCCGGTTGCGATGCTAGATGAAGGTGGTTGCCCAAGGTTGCAGGTGGTTGCCGGAGGTTGCAGGTGGTTGCTGGAGGTTGCAGGCTTGCAACCACCTTCAACCACCTTGAACTAGCATCGCAACCGGCTTTGACTAAAAAATTACCGATTTTTAAAACGGCAAACTATTTTTAGTCGCGGCCAGTTTAGAATTTTTTTAAATAATCGCCGGAACAAAGAAGAAGCGGAAACCACTTTCGACCATTAGGCAGACTGACAAAAACCTCCGGGAACCGCATGGAAACCTTGGGTGGGGCCCAAAGTCTCCAGAGGTTTCCGTTCAGGTTTCCTAAGTGGAACAGGGACATTAGTGGGACAGGGGCATAAGAGGAGCAAACGTTTTCCGCTCTGTCCCCACCCAACCAAACCACAGGCATCTCCCACCAGAAATTCCCCCCCCCCCACATACCTTGTCAGCAAGAGACCACCCAATCACACAGCTATAAATCAGAGTTATCTGCAAGTGTGAGTTGCTCCGCAGTCATTTCCACCCAGAGAGACCAAAGTCCGTCAGTCAGGCTAATCTCTGAGCTGATATCTATTATCAGTTCACAGCTTGAATGAATTCTCATCCAATTCCCCATTCAAAACCTACTCTACGCAATACTCCCACAAGCAATGTAATCTGCCTCTGTTAGCATCCATGCTATTAATTAATTATTAAAGTATTAATGGATGGAATTATGGTTGTTTGACAAAGAAGTGGTTGGAGACTTTGTGATGAAACCTCAGGGGATATATTCAAGCAAAATCGACAACAGTATCCATGCCTGCACCACTAACAAGGCCCTTAAAATTTGAACAGCTCATTAACTCAGCATTCTTGAACTTTTTGTTCTTTTGTATGCCACTTCCATCTGACGGAAATATACAGCTGTTAAAAATGTAAGAATAATGTGAGAAGGGCACAAATAACTAAGCACAAATGTTAGCAACCTGGATTTGTGCAATGCTTTTTGTATCCCACTAGGATTTAGTTAAGAAAAAAAACATGTTTGCCTTTATTCCGTTACCGATAACAGGAATTATCTCGTTCAGCAGTAGCCAGTTGCAATAGTATGAGTGGCTGTGTTGACTTGGTCAGCAGCTTTCCTTCATTCGTACAACTTATGTGTCCTTTGAGAGTGGACTTCAGCATCATGCATTACAGACAAAGCTTGATTTAACAGTGTTAATTAAGATTCTCGCCTCTTCACAGCGCGATACTCAGACTCCACGGTGCCTGCTGCTCTAGAATAGGAATTATCTTTATTTCCTTATGATTATTTCACTAATAACTTTCCCATCGAGTTTTCCCCATCCAGCAAAGGGGATTAATATTATGGTCTGTGCCTTTGGCGGAGATTCTGCCTATCCTCAGACTTTTATTTAAGCAGGGTCTTTGCAGGCCAGTGTGGTGCAGTGAAAACAGTATCCAATATGTACACAGTAAGCTCCCGCACGCACGTAGCAATGTGATGATCATTAGGATATTTGTTTTGCTGTAGTTAATTGAGGGGTAAATATTGGCTAGTTCACAGGGGATAATTTCCAAACCCTTTTCTAAAATGGTGCCATGGGATCATTTACACACACACACTCAGAAGGAAACAATATCACAATGAAGAGATAGTGAATCGGGTGGAGAGTTGTCTTTACAGTGAGGAAGGCTGAGATGGGGTGGGGTAGGGGGACATTGATTCAGGTTATCCAAAGTTATGAAAGGCATATGTAGGGTAAATAGTGTGAAAGCATGTGTTTAAGATAAGGGACAGGAGATTCAGAGAGAATTTGAGGAAGCATTTTTTCACCCAGTGGGTGGTAGAAATCAGGAATGCACTATCTAAAGGTGTGGCAGTGACAGGTATTAACAGGACATAGACACAAGAACTGCAGATGCTGGAAGCTTTCCAACCCGAACCATTGCCTTTCCAAGTTCTCCCGAGACGCTGCCTGACCTGCTGAGTTACTCCAGCACTTTGCGTTTTTTGTTATTAACACAATATTTCAGGAAAAGTAGGTTAGAGGCCAAGTGCTGGCAAATTGGATTTTTTAATTGTGGTATTTGAATAATTGGCATGAACACAATACATTAAAAGCTCATTTTCTTTGCTTTATGATTCTATTGCACCAGACTTGTTTTCACCATGATGCCTCGGCGAATCCATCACACTCTCAGCAATACACAGGTATTCTTGCAGTCTCGGGAGAGGCCGAATCGGGACGCTCCAATGTCGCGGAAGGTTCGACCAGTCCCGACGCGGGATTCGATCGCCGGTGCGGGGGAGCTGACATCGCCCCGATCTGGGGGGGCAAAACGCTGCCGGCTACGGGAGTCAAGATCGTCCCGTCAACGGAGGGCTCGAGGCCCCCGACCGTGGGAGAGGAAAGGGAAGTGATTGAACTTTTTTCACCTTCCATCACAGTGAGGAACGTAGAGGAGTCACTGTGGTGGATGTTTATGTTAAAATGTGTTTAGTGTATTATGTTGCTTTTTGTTTTATGACTGACTTGGCAAATGAAATTCCTCGCATGTTGCAAAACATACTTGGCTAATTAAGTATTATTGTGATATAATAATAATAATAATAATAATAATAATAATAATAATAATAATAATAAATTTAATTTTTATAGGGCTTTTCTAAGACTCGAAGTTGCTTTACAATAGTAACAGACAATAGCAAACGGAGAACTATTCTACACAGTAACTATTGTCCGCTCTATGGACAATCTTCAGCTGACCAACGACCTGAACGAGTTCTACTGCAGGTTTGATAGACAGAAGCATAATCCCGATACCCCCTCCCCCCACCCCCACCTTCCCAATCGCCACTTCACACCCACTTACAGCCCGACTCAAGTCTACAAAGACTGGGCCCTCGTCCACTACCCACCCCCTCCATGCTGCCCAACATCAGTCTGGCCACTTCTACATCACTAACAATAGAAATTGAGGAGATAGAAAAGCCAGACATCTCCAGGACCGGATAGTGTTTACCCCTCTACTCTCAAGCTCTGTGCTGAACAACTGACACCAGTCTAACACATTCTCAACCAGTCCCTGCAAACCTGTACTGTCCCTGCCTGCTTCAATGTCTTCAGTATTGTTCCTGTACTCAAAAAGCCAAGGATTACTGATCTTATTGACTGCAGGTCTGCTGCACTGACCTCTGTAATCATGAAGGCCCATGGAAGACTTGCGCTGGCCCAGCTGAAAAATATCACAAACCTCATGCTGGACCCCCTGCAGTTTGCATACTGGGGCAATAGATCAGTGGATGACATAGTCAACCTAGGCCTAGGCCTCCAGCACCTAGACCACCAGGGGATCTATGCAAGGATTTTGTTTGTGGATTTTAACTCTGCATTCAACACCATTGTGCCAGAGCTACTACACTCCAAACTCTCCCAGTTGACTGTGCGTGAACCCCTCTGTCAGTAGATCTCCAACTTCCTGACAGACAGGAAGCAGCATGTGAGACTGGGAATGCACATCTCAGACCCGCTGACCCTCAGCATAGGAGCACCACAAGGCTGCGTACTCTCCCCTCTCCTCTACTCTCTCTACACCAATGACTGCACCTCCACAGACGCCTCTGTCAAGCTTCTCAAGTTTGCGGACGACACAACACTGATTGGACTGATCCAGGATGGGGAGAAATCTACCTACAGACAGGAAATGACACAGCTGGCGTCCTGGTGACATCACAACAACCTAGAGCTCAATGCTCTTAAGACAGTGGAATTGATTGGAGACTTCAAGAGAGCTCCCCCTCCCCTCCCCACACTCACCATCAACAACACCAGAGTCACATTTGTGGAGGCATGTAAGTTCCTTGGAACCATCATCTCCAAGGACCTTAAATGGGGGGTGCCACCATCGACTCCACAGTCAAAAAAGCCCAACAGAGGATGTACTTCCTGCGGCAGCTGAGAAAACACAATCTGCCACAGGCAATAATGGTCCAGTTTTATACTGCCACATAGAGTCTGTCCTCACCTTCTCCATCATGGTCTGGTTTGGCTCAGCCACCAAGCACGACATCCGGAAGCTGCAGCGAATCGTTCGATCAGCTGAGAAGGTTGGTGGCTGCAATCTTCCCCCCATCGACAAACTGTACACTGCAAGGGCCAGGAAGTGAGCGGGCAAGATCATCTCTGACCCCTCTCACCCTGGCCACAAACCCTTTGAATCACTTCCCTCTGGAAGGCGACTCCGGACTGTCAAAGTTGCCACAGCCAGACATAAAAACAGCTTTTATCCACGAGCAGTAGCTCTACTCAACAACCAAAAATAGTAAGATTAAACGAGAACTTACCAGTTTGAAGTTTGATCTGTATTTTATGAGGAATTACGATGAGGGATTACGTGAAGAGCCCGCTCAGCACACATGCGCGGCATACTTCAAAGCAGTGGTGTGGAATCACAGATAGACACAGTTATTGAAGTAAACATAGTAAAGAAAAGGAGACATCAGTTTATCAGTTTGACCCATATTAATGTGGGTGGGAGTGGAGGGCACGTAATCCCTCATCGTAACTCCTCATAAAATACAGATCAAACTTCAAACTGGTAAGTTCTCGTTTAATGTTACTATTTTACTTCGGAGTCACGTGAGTGACTACGTGAAGACTTCAAAGCTCTGTGATTTCAAACCGTGTAACAGTTATTACTTCACTCACTGCCGAAGTCCTTGAGGGAGGAAGTGTGTTATCGTAATCTACCAATGAATCTGTTTGTAGAAAAACACAATGGTATTTTTTAACAAAAACAACAAAGAAATTAAATTGCTCCCCTGGGCTTAAATTAAATATTTGCAGTCTGCAAAAATTTTTTTGCAAATAAAGCAGGTTTTGCCAACGGCTTATTATAAAATTTCTGAACGGTCTTTCCCCCCGACCATCCTGCTATAGCCAGGATGTGGTCTATAGGCACGTCCATTCTTTTAACCGTCGACGTGGATGCTGCCCTGATGGAGTGAGATTTGTACATGTTAGTGTTTATCCCAGCAGCTTTTAGCACCTGCTTGAGCCATCTCGAAATGATTTGGCTCGTCACCCGACCATAAGGTTTTTTATGACTGACCCACAAGGCTTTTCATCTCCCTCGAATATTTTTGGTTGTGTCTATGTAGGATAGTAGGTGGGTCATGGCACATAACCGTGGTTGTGGCGGGTAAGGCCGGAATTCCACGACTGGATTAGGTGTTCCTGGTTTGCTCTGTTTGATCGTTCCCTGGATAACGACAGAGATCTGGTCTGGAGCTGTGAGCATGCTGTCCAGTCGCAATAGGTGTAGTGACTGGACCCTCTGTGCAGATACAAGTGCCATCAACATGAGTGTTTTGAGCATAGATTGTTCCAGGTTGAGGGATCTGGCTGGTGGCCATCCCCTGAGGTATGTCAGGACCACACTGACAACCCATGTATGGGTGTACCTTGGTCTAGGGGGTTAGAGTTTTAAATACCCTTCATTAGTTTGACCACCAGCGGGTGGGACCCCATGGCCTGTTGTCCTGGAGCTGGTTTTAAATAGACAGACAGGGCACTTCCAGCTGTGTTGATGGCTCCGTAGCCGAGTCCTTCATCGTGGTGAAGGTTCACCAGGAATTCCAGTAATTTGGTAACTGTAGCGGTTGAGTAGGTGGTCCCTGTATCCAAGCAGTACTTCTCCCATTTTTTGATGCTGGACAAGTGCTGTATTTTAGTGGATGTTCGGAGGGATGCAGACATGGTGTCGACGGTTTGTTCTGATAATCCCAGTCCCAGAAGTGGTTTGTGCAGAATCTGCAACCCAGGAGTTTGTTTTTTTCATGGCACGGGTGGCTTGTGCCTGACACTGGGTGTTAATAACTCTGGGTCACTGGGGAATACCATCGGAGTTTCAACAACCATGTCATGGAGTATTGGGAACCATGGCTGCGTAGGCCAGTCGGGTACTATCAAAATATCTGAAGCAGAGTCCATTTGTATTGTGTGTAGTCCCCAACTGATGAGGCAGAAGGGAGGAAATGCATAGAAGAAGAATTTCCCCAATCCAGCGCGAACGCATCTACCGCTGCTGCCTCAGGGTCTGGTTCCCAAGCGACATACATAGGTACCTGGTGATTTAGCCTTGATGCAAATAAATCGATATCTGGCATGCCATGTTGCTTGATAACTTTTGCAAATTTTTGGGGGTTTAACATCCATTCGATGTTGTCATTAAATTTACGTGACCTGGTGTCTGCCACTGTATTTAGCTTACCTGGCAGGTAAGTTGCTGATAGCCAAACATGTCTTTTGACACACCATTGCCAAATTGTGTTGACCAACTTGTCGCATGATACCGATTTTATGCCGCCCATATGGTTAATGTAGGCCACCACCGTAGTATTATCTATTTGTAACCGTACATGCAAGTGATGCATATTTGTGCATATGCTTTTAAACCATAAAAGTCACCCAACATCTCTAGATAATTAATGCCCAGTGTAAGTGGTAATGATGACTCTGGGTTAGTCCATCTACTACCTGTGCTGGATATAGAGTTAGTTGCTCCCCAGCCTTGAGCACTGGCATCTGTTTGATAACTAACGTAGGGTTAGTTATGATAATAGGGCTGAAAACTATGCCAAACGTTTTTTTGCCCACCACTGTAGTTCTGATATTGCTTCAGTGGGTAACTTCATGACACGATCATAATGACCTGTATGTCGTTTTGATGCCTGTACCTTTGCTCTTTGTAAGTTTTGACAGTGTAAAGGTCCGAATTGTGTAGCCGGAAATGCTGCTACCATTTTCCCAATTACTCTGTTACTTGTCGAATAGTTGGTAGTTCGTTGACCATTAAATTGTTGCATGATTGTGCCAATTCAACTGTTTTGTCTCTTGGCAATGTTACAGTCACGTAGACTGAATTAATTGTGAAGCCCAAGTAGTCCATGATTGTGGATGGCTTCAACTTAGATTTATCTGGATATAAGACAATCCCAGGGTTTCGAATAACTGTTTGGTAGCTGATACAGCTGACATAGTCAATTCCATGGTCTTGCCTACTATTTAAGATATCATCAAGATATGGCATGACAATATGTTTTTGTCTTCTGAATATTGCCAGAGCTGGTTTTAGTATCTTGGTGAATAATCTTGGGCTGATGTGAACCCATTGGGTAACGCTTTAAACTGCCATAGCTGCCCCATCCAGGTAAATTTCAGGTATCTGCGATGATCCTTGTGAATGGTACTAAATAGTAAACATCTTTAAGATCAATGCTTGCCATGAAGTATCCATTGGAAATTAGTTGTTTGGCAGTAACAACCATTTCCATTTTGAAATGTATATACTTAACAAACCTATTTAGTGAAGTTAAGTCAATGATGATGCGACATCCACCATTTTTTTTTTTTTTTTTTGGATTTAGTGAATATATTTGATACAAATTCCAAGGGTTCATGTTTTCCCATGATACCCTTTTGTAATTAGTCTCACCAGTTCAACTTGTCCCTCTCGTTTCTTTAACAGAGAGGGGAAAATACCCTCTGGGATGAATGTTGAACTGGTGGCAATTTTTCTAGTATGAATTGTACTAATGCCATTGAGTATATACTGATCACTCATGATAGACTCCCGTGCTTCTTTAAACAGGTGTAATCTCCCCCCTGTTTGTATTTAGCCCCTATTCTCTATACGCTGGTAGGAACCAGACCCACCTACCTCCATGGTTATGGGTATTCTTCTGTTTCCTGCCGGTCCAACGAGTCTTGCACGTTGTCTGACGTGGCGGTGATGTTGGGGGGTGGCGCATTTTCCATGGGGTCCGCTCTGGGCCCTGGTCTAAAGAAGACTTCCGGTGATAGAATGCGGACCCCGAGCTTTCACCAGTCCCATATGGTAGACGTCGACTGATGGACGCGATGGGGTGCTGCTGCTTAGGAATTATTGTTTTTGGTTTGCTCGTCCCGGGGCCTGCCCTCATGAGACCGAAAGTTTTTTAAAGCCTCTTCCATATCCTTCATATGCTTTGTGAGGTTTTTGCCAAAGAACAGTGGGTCTGGCTCAGTGGCTGGGGTATGCACAACCCCGCAAATTTATGATTTTATGGCAGGTCTTATGATTTGTTTACGAAGGTTGTGGTCATCTCCGTATTTGTCCACAGAACGAGCAAACGATGTGATGGCTGACGTCGGGAGCCTGAGGATCCGCTGCAGTTTTAGCTCCTGGTTCCAAATATTTGCCCCAACGTGCCCTCACTTTTGGCTGTTTACAGCCGGCATTTTAAGGGACTCACAGTTCTCTGGAGCTGTATACGTTTCTAAGTCCTCATTGACCACCTCTCCTGTAGGGGCCTGTTGGAGAGGTGGTTAACGCTGGCCGCTGGTTTGGCCTTTAACGGCCTCCTGCACGTGGGGCTGCCACGTAGCGGTCCACCACACCTAGCAGCTCTTCCTGTTCCTGCACCCCTTGCATACTCCCGACATCTTCAGCCCGCGTCCCCTCTTCTTGACCAGCCCAGTCCTGGTCACCAAAGCTACCCTCGGGTAAGGAGGAAGCAATGGGCAGTGCACAAGGCACTGTGGAGGGAGTGCCTGAACTCCCCCTGCGAGAGTGCCCCTCACGAAGCGCGTCTCGCTGGAGCTCCTGCTCCATGCGGCTCAGGCAGCTGTCTCTCCTCCGGGCGGGTGGAGAGACGTCCCCGTCCGACAAGTCGGAAGCCACCGGCCGGACGCTTCTTCGGTAGCTTTACTTCCAGCCCACTGCTCAGGCGCTAGCGGGACTGGGCTCGGCACAGTGTCGGGGAATAGCGGAGCGCCCGGTAAGCGGTCCTACCGCCTTTTTGCTGCCCTCCCCCTCCCAGATGGAACGCTCCTCCGTGGAGTCGAGCGGGGGACAGGTTTGTCCAATAGCCTTTCTTCTCTGCCTGAAAAGCAGAAGGCTCTCCTGTGAAAGAAAACCCGACCTCAGAGCTTACCTGACGGTCCGTTCTTTCACCCCGTAGCGGCAGTGCCTGACTCCCGATACGGCCGCTGTTGCACTGCTGAACGTAATGCCGCGCATGCGTGCTGAGCGGGCTCTTCACGTAGTCACTCACATGACTCCAAAGTAAAATCTGTAGTCTCCTTTTGCTCTGGAATTTTATTTAACTCTTTACATGTTTAAATTATAATGTTTTATTTTTAATTGTCTACTGTATATCGTGTTGCTCCATGTGAGCAAGCACCAAGGCAAATTCCTTGTATGTATTACATATTTGGCTAATAAAATGTTTTTTCAATTCAATTCAATTGTTGCTCAAACCATTGGATTGGATTTTGATCACACTACTGTATTTTGACTGGCCAAGACTTAAAAGGTGTTTTTTTTTTATTCTAATTTCTTTGAAATAAAGAAATAATCAAATTGAAAGAGATAAATATTATAGGTGGATATAATTTTTATCACATAGAAGAGGTCCAGCCTCAGTTTAACTATTTAAAGTCCAGGTGAGCATAGCCAAATTGGTTGTAAACTCCAGTTGATTGTGTGTTTCCTGTGAAGCATGTAGCTTGAGGCAAGTTGCTATAATTACCGCAAAATCCAAATTCTGTGCGTTTAGTTGCTTCATTGTTCAATTTTCATCAGCCCAGCAGGTGAGTTAATTCCTTTTCAGATATTTTCCTTTTCTTCCAGTAAAAAAAAAATACCATCTACATTTCCAAAGTTTTATTCATCTGACATGCATAGGCCTTGACAAGCAATGGCATGATTTTCAAAAAAAAAAAAATCTGTTAATGTCACAGGCGCAGAAAGCAAGGAATATAATCAGAAAGAAAATATTTCTCAACCGCTCTTCCATCTGTCGGGATGCCTGAGACTGGGAGAGCAGAGTGACAAGACAATTACCTTGTTTCCTAAGTATGTATACGTGTCTGAGTATGAATGAATGAATGAATGAATGCTTTATTTGCACTTATTAGTCTACCGGTTGTATATGTTACTTCTGAGATTATCTAACATACTTATCATCCCTGCCATTTTCCATCTTTTTCCCAGATATCGTTTGTTTCAATGCATATTTTTTAAGGCAGAGAGACAGAGTCTTGATTAGACACAAAATGCAGGAGTAAAGGTTGAGGTTTTCCATACCAGGTCATTGGAGATGTCATTCTTTAGTAAATGGCGGTTCCCCTCTTCCATTATAGATGAGACTCTCACTAGGGTCTCCTCGATATCCCGCAACTCTGCTCTTGCTTCCCCCCCCCCTCCCCCCCCATTCGTAACAAGGACAGAGTCCTCCTTGTCCTCATCTTCAACCCCATCAGCCGTCGCATAGAGCATATAATCCTCCAACATTTTCGCCACCTCCAACGGGATCCAATTATTGGCCACATCTTCCCATCTCCACCCCTTTCTGCTTTCTGCAGAGACCTTTCCTCTGCAACACCCTGGTCAACTCGAACCTTCCCACCCAAACCCCAGGTACTTATACCTGCAACCGCAGGAGATGCAACATCTGCCACTTTACCTCCACCCTCGACACCATCTAAGGACCCCGTCAGTATTTCCAGATGAGGCAGAGGTTCACTTGCACCTCCTCCAACCTTATCTACTGTATCTGCTGTCGTAGGTGCCACCTTCTCTACATCGGCGAGACCAAGCGCAGGCTCGGCGATCGTTTCGCTGAACACCTCCGCTCAGTCCGCCTTAACCTACCTGATCTCACAGTTGCTTAGCACTTTAACTCCCCCTCCCATTCCCAATCTGACCTTTCTGTCCTGGGCCTCCTCCATGGTCAGAGTGAGGCCAAGCGCAAATTGGAGGAACAGCACCTCATATTTCACTTGGGCAGTTTACACCCCAGTGGTATGAACATTGACTTTGCTAACTTCAAGCCCTTGCTTTGCTTCTCTCTCCATCCACTCCCCTTTCCCAGTTCTCCCATCAATCTTACTGTTTCCGACCACATTCTATCTCTGTGTCGCCCATTCCCCCGACATCAATCTGGAGAAACGTCTCGACCTGAAACTTCACCCATTCCTTCTCCCAGAGATGCTGCCTGTCCCGCTGACTTACTCCAGCATTTGTGTCTACCTTCGATTTAAACCAGCATCTGCAGTTCTTTCCTACACATAGATACTTGATTAATTTTACAGATTTCAAAGTTAGTTTCCTTATTTATCCAATATCCACTCTTTCATCGTCCACTATTAAACCTTTTGGAGTTTAATGTTTCCTTCCTTCTTCCCTTTCCCTTTTTATTCTTTTCTATTCTTATTTTTTTTAATCAGTATCTTAAAATGGTTTATCACTAACTGTTCTCAGTTCTGAAAAAAGTTATTACCCTGAAACAATAGTTCTGGTTCTTCCTTCAGATTCTGCCTATTTCTGGCATTTAATTAACTAAATTTGTGCCAGCTCAGTAGTTTTACTGTTACAATTCCTGGTTCCAGCTTTTTAATTCCAATTGAAATTAAACTCCAATAATCCAAAATTGTCAGGACTTTAACCGGGCTAAAGGGAGGACCAGGGTACTGATTGTGGATGATCAGCCATGATTACAGTGAATGGCGGTGCTGGCTCGAGGGGCCGAAAGGCCTACTACTTCACCTATTGTCTATTTGATGTTATTATTAATAATACCCAAAGACTCTTTTATTTCATGTTTTATTTTTGCATATTGCAGAGCTAATAAGTTTTCCATTGAGCCTAGTGAGTTTTAAGGGATTGAGATGTATACGAGCACTCCTAGCCAAGGATCTGACATACAGTCCAGATCATGACCCCACTCACAGTCCAGAACCCCAGTTCTGCCCACAATTGGATTATAAAATGAGTAAATCTGAAGGATAACACAGAGAACATAGAGCAGTACAATGCGGGAGCAGATGGCTCAGGATTTCTGGAATATCAAAGTTTTAATGTATTCAAACAATCAAATTCAATTGTACCATGTGCCTTTGTGGGTTCTCTATTTAAGATCATAAGGTCATGAATGATAGGAATGAATTAGGCCATTTGGCCCATCAAGTCTACTCCGCCATTCAATCATGGCGCCTCCCTCCTAACCCCATTCTCCTGCCTTCTCCCCATAACCTCTGACACCCATACTAATCAAACATCTATTTATCTCTGCCTTAAAAAATATCCACTAACTTGGCCTGCACAGCCTTCCGTGGCAAATAATTCCACAGATTCACCACCATTTGACTAAAGACATGTCTCCTCATCTCCTTCCTAAAAGAACATCCTTTAATTCTGAAGCTCTGACCTCTGGTCCTAGACTCTCCCAAAAGTTGAAACATCCTCTCCACATCCACTCTATCCAAGCATTTCACTATTCTGTATGTTTCAATTAGGTCCCCCCTCATTCTTCTAAACTCCAGCGAGCACAGGCCCAGTGCTGGGGTGGGAGATTGCAACCTTCACGTGGTCCACCCTGTATCGACGCATGCAATCAACCTGCCGTACACAATCAAATAAGATCAAATAGAACAAGTTGTCCTTCAACTTTAGGCTGTGCATGCCTTAAGCAAGAAGAAGAAGGCCCGGTGCAGACAAATGCTCATCAGATGTTAATCTACTAATTCTTGGGATCATTCTAGCAAACGTCCTCTCGACCCTCTCCAGAGCCAGCACATCCTTGCTGAAATATGGTGTCCAAAATTGCTCACAAAATTCCAAATGCGGCCTTACCGGCGCCTGATAGAGCATCTGCATTACATCTTGTTAAAGAGGGAACTGCAGATGCTGGAAAATCAAAGGTACATAAAAATGCTGGAGAAATTTCAGCGGGTGCAGCAGCATCTATGGAGCGAAGGAGATAGGCAACGTTTCGGGCCGAAACCCTTCCACAGACTGCATTACATCCTTGTATTTATATACGCCCTGTTTTTGTATCTCCAAGTCTTTTGTCAAGAGCTCTAGATTACTAGTTCAATAAATATTTATGCAGGGAAATCTCCTTACATCCCTCTCCGTTTTGTCCTCAGTACATGCTCATTGATTACGGACCCTCCTACCACTGAAAACAGTCTTGCTTTGTTCAATTTGTTCAAACCTTTCATAATTTTATACATTTTGTATTGAATCTCCCTTTTGTTATGGGGAATCTCAGTTTCTCTAACCTTATCACAACGTCGAAGCCCCTAATCACCAGCATCATGTCAATAAGCTGCCCCATACACTCCTCAAGAAGTTCCTGTGTGAAGGAGTGGTGGGAAGATCTAGAAATGGGCCTTGCTTTTGGACTCTCGAAGGCTCATTATAATCTCCAAGATGCCTGGGTTGAACAAATGGTTAAAATTTTAAAAATGTCAAATTTCATTTCAATCTGTTCACTTCCAACTTAATCAGACCTGAGTTGGAAGACCGATGATAGCCATCCGGGAACTGTGTGACCTGACAAATGGACTATAAAATGATTAGATCTGGAGGATTAAACAGACCATAGAGCAGTACAGAACCGGAGCAGGCTCTTTCACCCTTGATTTGTCTGCTGATCATGATGCCAATTTAAAACAGTTTCTCTGCCTCCTCATGGTGTCTATCCATCCATTCTCTGCCTTTTCATGTGTTTGTCCAAATGCCTCTTAGTATGCGCTGATTTTGTAGCTAGGCTACAGTTGGAGAGCTGCTTCATGCACTTCTTGGAAACTGGTGGTAACGTTCCATCTTGCACAGCTTCTATAAGTTCATAAGTTCCAGGAGCAGTATTAGCCCATTCGGCCCATCATGTCTACTCAGCCATTCAATCATGGCTGAACTATCTTTCCCTCTCAACCCCATTCTCCTGCCTTCACCCCATAGCCCCTGACCCCCTTACTAATCAAGAATCTGTCAATCTCCGCCTTAAAAATATCCATTAACTTGGCCTCCACAGCCATCTGTGGCAATGAGTTCCACAGATTCACCACCCTCTATCATAAGATACATTGATGTTTGGCTATCAGCATATACGGATTTAACCTCCTCACAAGAAAGAGGGTATTGCTTCTCCAATTAATGATCTGACATTTATCTACCATGTTATCATAGCTGCCCATACTCTCCACAAATGCGAGCTGGGTGGCACTTTTGTGGAATCAATTATAAGCCGTTTCCTTGTGGGAGTGAGAAGGGGCCGAGAAGAATACGAGACCATGTGAAATAGGAGCAGAACAAAACCTCTTCTGTTATTTGTCATGTTCACGATTGACTTATACCTCAGCAGCATATTCCATCACTATCTCTATCACTTAACTTTGAGTAATCCATCAATCATGAACATCCATAGCCCTCTGATGTAGAAAATGCCAAAGGTTCATCCTCATTTCTCCTCAGCCTGCACCGCCATTTTATGGTCCCCCTGATCAGTCCTCAGTATTCCGTACCTGCCTTCTCTCCATACCCCCTGTATCCCCTTAGCCACAAGGGAAACATCTAACTCCCTCTTAAAAATAGCCAATGAACTGGCCTCCATTCCCTCTGTGGAGAGAGTTCCAGAATATGATCTGTGGAAAATCATCCAAAATCATCTCCGTTTTCCTGCTCCCCTTATCCTTGAAGCTGTGACCCTACTTGCTATCCTGGACTTCCCCAACATCGGGAACAATCTACATGCCTCTAGCCTGCCAACCCATTGAGAATGTTGTAAGTTTCTATAAGATCCCCTCTCAATCTTCTAAATTCTAGAGAGTCCCAGTTATACAGTTTTTTCTCATAAGACAGTCCTGACCCCAGGAATCATCCATAGCCCTCTATGTAGGAAAATCAAAGGTTCATCCTCACGCTCGGGCTGAAGTCTTTCAGTGCCCCCCTATTCAGCCCCCCTTTCCTGTCTGATGTTCTCTTGTCCTGTATTCCTGATCAAGGGAAACATTGTAAAAACATGAAATAGGTACAGGAGTCAGCCATTCAGCCTTTTGAGCCAGCACCGCCATTCAATGGCTAATCATCCAAAATCAGTCTACCGTTCCTGCTCCCCATATCCCTTGATTCCATTAGCCCTACGAGCTATATCTAACTCTTTCTTGAATACATCCTACATTCCTCTAGCCTGTCAAGCCAATTGAGGTTTATTAAAGTTTGAATATCTTCGCCACTTAATCTTCTGTCCCAGTTTGCTTTTTTTCTCAATGAGTATAGCCTGCCCCAGTACTCCTTCTAAGGGATCTCACCATCATACGCTGGCGGGCTGAAGGCTTTCATTGCCCCCGCAGGCCTTTCCTGTCATGCTGAGTTTCTCCAGTATATTTTGTCTACCTTCTCTGCACCCTTTAAAACTTCACAACTGAGGGTTTTGTAAATGTGAAAGCCCAGGTTTGCCCAAAACCATCAGGTGGAAAAAGGGATGAAAGAGCCATATACACGGTGTAATCACATACCAGCTTTGGCTGAAGAAGGGTTTTAAGAATAAGGGGTCAGCCATTTAGAACGGAGCTGAGGAAAAACGTTATCACCCAGAGAGTTGTGAATCTGTGGAATACTCTGCATTCAAAAGAGAGTTTGATAGACCACTTAGGGCTATGGGGAGAAGGCAAGGACGGGCTACTAATGTGGATGATCAGCCATGATCACATCGAATGGCGGTGCTGGCTCAAAGAGCCGAATAGCCTACTCCTGCACCTATTGTCTATGTATCTATGCATCTTTGTCTCCACCCAAGACGCCACCCAATCCTTCTCTCCAGAGGTGCTGCCTGTCCCACTGAGTTACTCCAGTATTTTGTGTCTATCTTTGGTGCTAACCAACATCTGCAGTTCCTTCCCACACATACCAGCTTTGTAATCTGTCCTTTCTGTTTAACCTGTACTCCAGCCCGAAACTGCACACATTTCGCAGATTTCACATTCAATAGGTAACCCTGTCAATCCATCTGGGCAGAAATTTGATGAAAAATGTTCGAAACATCAGACCATAAGGAATTTGCAGCAGGTGTTGGCCATCTGTTTGAGGCTAATCTTCCACCACTGTTTAATTTTCCTGCACTAACCCATATCCCTTGATTCTCAGTAATCCATCAATCCCATTAAAACAAACTCATTGTCTTCATAACAACTAGCAAAAGTCATGTTGATTCTGTTTAAGAAGGAACTGCAGATGCTGGTTTAAACCGAAGATAGACACAAAAAGCTGGAGTAACTCAGCGGGACAGGCGGCATCTCTGGAGAGAAGGAATGGGTGACGTTTCGGGTTGAGAAGGGTCTCGATCCCGAAACATTACACATTCCTTCTCTCCATGTTAATTCTGTTTCTCTTTCTGCAGGACTGGTGTCTCCCCCTGCCTACCGAATAGGGGGGGGTGGAATTACAATCAGTTGTGCAGATGCCCCGACCAGGGATTATTTTGTAAATTATTAAAAGGCAATCCCGGTTCTGTAGTGTAGACTTCGCTTGAGGTTGAGGCATAGCAGTGACTGTAATGCATCAACTGACAGTTATGTCTTCCATTCCTCTACAACCCCTTTTGCCACGAGCAAAACTCTGCTCAAGAGTGTCTCAAGGATCAATCATAAAAACATAGAAAATATGTGTAGGAATAGGCCATTTGGCCCTTCAGGCCAGCACTGCCATTCAATATAACCATGGCTGATCATCTAAAATCAGTTCTAGCTTTTTCCCCATATCCCTTGATTCCTTTAGCCCTAAGAGCTAAATCTAACTCTCTCTTGAAAACATCCAGTGAATTGGCCTCCACTTCCTTCTGTGGCAGAGAATTCCACATTTGTTCTTGCTTCTCTGGTCCTCGATTCCCCTACTCTGGCCAAGAGACTCTGTGCATCTACCCAATCTATTCCTCGCATGATTTTATACACCTCTATAAGATCACCCCTCATCCACCTGTGCTTCAAGAAATAAAATCTTGGCCTCCTCAACCTCTCCATATGACTCAGCCCCTTGAGTCCTGGCAACATCCTCGTAAATCTTCTCTGCACCCTTTAAAACTTCACAACATCTTTCCTCTGACATTGTGCCTGAAACTGAACACAATACTCTAAAGAATACTCTAAAGCTCTGAAGAAGGGTCTGGACCCAAAACGTCGCCAACTCTTTCTCTCCATAGATGCTGCCTCACCCGTTGAGTTTCTCCAGTATATTTTGTCTACCTTCAATTTTTCCAGCATCTGCAGTTCTTTCTTAAACAATACTCTAAATGTGCCCTCACTAGCAATTTATATAACTGCAACATGACCTCCCAACTTCTATACTCAATTTGACCACCCTATCTACCTGTGATGCCACTTTCAACAACCTAGGTATCTGCACTCCTAGCTCATTCTGCTCTACTACACTCCAGCGGTATGAACATTGACTTTAACTTAAAGTAGCCCTTGCATCCCCTCTTTCTCCATCCCCTTCCCAGTTATCTGACCAATCTTACAGTTTCTGACTGTATTTTATCTCTGTACCGCCCTCTCCCCTGACATCAGGCTGAAGAAGGGTCTCGACCCGAAATGTCACCCATTCCTTCCCTCCAAAGATGCTCCCTGTCCCGCTGAGTTACTCCAGCATTTTGTGTATATCTTCGAGACACAGCTTCTGGTGGCTGACCAGGTCACCTCTTTCAGAATCACACCCCAGCCACTTACCACAAAGGATGGTAATCATGCCTTCTCTTTCATTTAACATGAAATGTCACACGCCTCCTCCCCAGCTGACTTGAGCATGCAAGCTTACCTCCTATCCTGTCTGTTTTTTGTGTCTCCTTTCTGATATAATATTACAAAGATAATTTCTAACATTCCAGGTGGTAAAACACAATTTGAATAATCATTTAAAAAAAATGTTTCAAGGGGGAAAAAAGTTTCCATGAAGTTAAATGTTCAGGATATGCGGCATTCTGGGTAGCGAAATTAAAAAAAACGTTTTAATACCTGCTCATTTTTCAAATGTTTGGCTTTAATATGGAGTCATACAGCATGCAAACAGGTCCTTCAGCCCAACTTACCCATACCAGCCAACCTGTCCCATCTACACTGGTCCCATGTGCCTGCATTTGGCCAATATCCCTCTAAACCTGTCCTATCCAGCTACGTGACTAAATGCTTCTTAAGCATTGCGTTACACCACTCTCCAGAACTCTAACATTCACTATATTTCCTGCGCATGTTAGTCTTCCAAAATGCAATGCTTCACATTTCTCAGCATTAAATTCTAACAACCATTCCTCAGTCCGCCTGCCCAACCGATCAAGATCCTGCTGTAATTTTTGACAATCATCTTCACTATCTACAATACCACCCACTTTAGTGTCATCTGCAAACTTGCTAACCATGCCATATATTTTCTCATCCAAATCATTGATAATGATGACAAACAGCAATGGGCCCAGCACCAAACCTTGAGGCACACCACTAATCACAGGTCTCCAGTCCGAAAAGCTACCTTCCACCATCACTCTCTGCTTCCTTCCCTAAAGCTAATTTTCTATCCAATCAGCTCTCCCAAAGGATCTAACCTTCCAGAGCAGCCTACCATGTGTAATATTGGGGCATGGCATACTGAAATCCACATATGCAATGTCTATAACTCTGCTTTTATGAACCTTTCTGGTCACAACATCAAAAAACTCAATCGGATTTGTGAGAAACGACCTCCCATGTACAAATCCATGCTGATTATCCCTAATCATCCCTTGCCCATCCACGTGCATGTATATCCTATCCATTAGAATACTCTGTGGTGATTTTCCAAACACAGATGTTAATCTCACTGGTGTGTAGTTCTTAGCCCTTCCCCTGCAACCTTTCTTGAACATAGGTACTAGATTTTCCACCTTCCAGTCATCCGGCACCTCGCCTCTATTTAATGTCGACTCGTAAATATCAGCCACAGCTCCCGCAATTTCCTCTCTAACTTCCCACAGTGTCCTCGGATATCTGAACAGGCCCAGGAGAATTGTCTACCTTCATACACGTCACGACCTTCAGCGCCTCCTCGATTGCAATGCTGACGGCTCTCGAGGCAGTCTTGCAGCCATTTAATTCATTTGCAGACTGAAATATTCATTCTGAGGATGTTTTTTCAGAATATTTTGATTAAATAATTCTGTGAGATTGTTATGGATATTATAGCTCTATGAATAGTTAATGTTTCTATATTTCTCTCTCTGTCACTCTATTCTAACAACTTGTACCTTTAGACACTTGTACCCTTAGGCATTCAGAGCTACTAGACTTTTGATCGGTTGCTGGGATTATGCCACATAAATTGTCCCCCATGCTTTTGTCTGTACAGTTAACCAGCCCAATGAAAGAGGCACAGTTAGCTACCCCACTGATGCTGCCTAACCTGCTAAATATTTCTGCTTCAATTTCACATTTTCATTCTTTGCAATTATTTGCCTATGGAACATTCTTGCCATTCAAGCACCAGGATATAATTATCTCTAGCAAGAGTCTAGCTATTTCCCTTTCATTTTCAGTGCGATGATACCTGATACCACCATCAACATCTGGGGTCACCATTAAACAGAAAATTAGCTACACCAGACATATCATTACATTTGGGGCAAAAGCACATCAAGGACATGTGTATTCTTTATCAAGAGATTCAACTCGTGACTGAAAAGCCCTTTAAATATTTACAAGCCACATGTCAGAGTGTAATGAAATATTCTACTTTGTCTGCATGTGTGTCACTGAAGTAATATTCAAGAAGCCTAACTTTATTCGTTGCCATTGCGAATATAATTGGCACCTACGATAGAGTCATGGGGTCATCGTATCGTGGAGAGGTACAGCGCCAAAACAGGCCATTCAGCCCACCAAGTCTGTACCAGCCATCAACCACCCATTTACACTAATCATGCATTAATCCCATGTTTTCTCTTCCCACCATATTCTTATCAACACCCCCAGAATCTATCATTCACCAAAGCACTAGGGGAAACTTACAGTGGTCAATTGACCTATAAGCTTTGGGATATTATATGAATCTATGGCTATAAAATGGCTTCCAAGTATTTTATCAAGGTCAGATGGGATAATCATAAAATAGGAATAATACATATATTATTACTGATTTATTTTTTAAATCTCTCTGTAACCAGCAAAGTTAGGCAATCATCAACTAATCACTAATTCATTCATGCCTTCTTTGTATGTTAACATGTTGGGCAGCTTCCATATTTGACATTTCACATCGGATTTCAGGCAGCATCACCAAATCTGCCATCTGTGCCCTTCAGCATCTGGGTGCCACCAAGAGTCAAGGGAGAGAGAGAGAGAGTCAAGAGTGTTTTATTGTCATATGTCCCAGATTGAACAATGAAATTCCTACTTGCAGCAGCACAACGGAATATATAAACATAGTACACTGTAAACAATATAATAAACAAGAGATAAAAAAGTTCAGTGTGTGTATATATACACATACTCACATCATCAATATAGTGCAATAATAACAATTAAAAAAACCAAAGCCCCTACCATAGTCTTATGGAACAGAGCACATATAGCCCTCCATGACACTAGGACTAGGATCACACTTACCCCAGCTGCAAGGAGTTGCCATAATACAACCTATATCAAATTTGGCAACCATACATATAAAGGACCATAGGTGTGTCCTGCTCTTGATCCATTTCTACTCAAAAGATACTGTCTGGCTAGATTGGACATCTTAGCTATCGGAAAGGAAAAAGATTCAGAGATCGAGTCATGGGATGGGGAGGGCTATTAAGAGAGGCAAGTAAGTTAGAAGACATCTGAGTAAGTTAGAAGACATCATGTTCTGAAATGTAGGGAGAGGTGTTGCTCCTTCTGTAGCTGCTGGGGAACGTGCCTGGGCAGGGAGATGAGTGGGAGGGGAAGGATGAACAAGTGGGAGAGTCTAGAACTAGAGGTCATAGCCTCAGAATTAAAGGACATTCGTTGAGGGAGGAGATGATGAGAAATGTATTTAGTCAGATGGTGGTGAATCTGTGGAATTCTTTGCCACAGAACACTGCAGAGATAAAAGACAAAAGACAATAGACAATAGGTGCAGGAGTAGGCCATTCGGCCCGTCGAGCCAGCACCACCATTCACTGTGATCATGGCTGATCATCCACAATCAGTACCCCCCTGCCTTCTCCTGCCATATCCCTTAACTCCGCTATCTTAAAGAGCTCTATCTAACTCTCTCTTGAAAGCATCCAGAGAATCGGCCTCCACTGCCTTCTGAGGAAGAGAATTCCACAGATTCACAACTCTCTGGGTGAAAAAGTGTCTTCTCATCTCCGTTCTAAATGGCCTAACCTTTATTCTTAAACTGTGGCCCCTGGTTCTGCAACATCGGGAACATATTTCCAGCCTCTAGCATGTCCAATTCCTTAATAATCTAATGCGTCTCAATGTTCCCCACTCATCCTTTTAAATTCCAGTGTATACAAGCCCAGTCGCTCCATTCTTTCAGCATATGACAGACCAGCCATCCCAGGAATTAACCTCGTGAACCTACGCTGCACTACCTCAATAGCAAGAGTGTCCCTCCTCAAATTTGGAGACCAAAACTGCACACAATACTCCAGGTGTGGTCTGACCAGGGCCCTGTACTGCAATGCAGAAGGACCTCTTTGCACCTATATTCAACTCCTCTTGTTATGAAGACCAACAAGCCATTCGCTTTCTTCACAGCATGCTCACTTTCAGTGACTGATGTACAAGGACACCCAGATCTCGTTGTACCTCCCCTTTTCCTAACTTGACACCATTCAGATAATAATCTGCCTTCCTGTTCTTGCCACCAAAGTGGATAACCTCACATATATCCACATTAAACTGCATCTGCCATCCATCTGTCCACTCACCCAACCTGTCCAAGTCACCCTGCATCCTCATAGCATCCTCTTCACAATTCACACTGCCACCCAGCTTTGTGTCATCTGCAAATTTGCTAATGTTACTTTTAATCCCTCCATCGAAATCATTAATGTATATTGTAAATATACATGAAGGTCAAGTCCATGGTTATTTTAAAGGCAGAGATAGACAGTTTCTTGATTAGTACAGGTGTCAGAGGTTATCAGAAGAAGGCAGGAGAATGGGGTTAGGAGGGAGAGATAGATCAGCCTTTAATGAATGGTCCGAGTGGCCTACTACTCCTATCCCTCATGCCCTTATGAAACAAGGAATCACAGAGCGTGGCCTTTAGGGAAGACAGAAAGAGTTGGGGAGTGGAAGACCTGGCTGGCGGTGGGTTTACGTTGAAGCAGGAAGCAATTTTGGAGAATGTTGTGTTGAATGTGAAGGCTAGTGGGGTGAAAAATGAGGACCAGGGAAAATCTACCCCCTTATTTCGTCTGGGGGTGAAGGAGGGCAAGAGAAGAATTGCGGGA
Source organism: Leucoraja erinaceus (assembly GCF_028641065.1). NCBI lineage: Eukaryota > Metazoa > Chordata > Chondrichthyes > Rajiformes > Rajidae > Leucoraja > Leucoraja erinaceus. The sequence continues at coordinate 150,439,385 of NC_073377.1, forward strand.
AAAGGAGGTGATGCGGGTGAGAGGTATGTCAGTAACTGCAGTGAGGATTTACCTTACCTGAAGGAAGAAGACCTCTCAGATGTCCCAGAGTGGAAAGCCTCAGTTTAAGACTAAATGCAGCGGAGATGGATAAACTGTCCAAAGTAAGCGCTGTCTGCGGAGGGCGCTCAGCATCGCCAAGGACTGCTCTCACCCCAACCATGGACTGTTTACCCTCCTACCATCCGGGAGGCGCTACAGGTCTCTCCGTTGCCGAACCAGCAGGTCGAGGAACAGCTTCTTTCCGGCGGCTGTCACTCTACTCAACAACGTACCTCGGTGACTGCCAATCACCCCCCCCCCCCCCCCCCCCGGACACTTATTATTATTTATTCAAATCATTTGCTATGTCGCTCTTCCAGGGAGATGCTAAATGCATTTCGTTGTCTCTGTACTGTACACTGACAATGACAAATAAAATTGAATCTAAATCTGAATCTGAATCTGAAAAGAGATGCCCTTCTTGCAAAAGACAAGGTGGGAGAAAACATAGTCTAGGTAGCTGTTGGAATCAGTCAGTTTGAGATGCAGGCAGAGAGATCAAGTGGAGAGAGGTGTCGGAGTGTCAAGTGAATTAGAGGTTGGTGGTGAAGTTGATTAAATTGTCTAGTTCCGAATGGGGGCAGGGGGAAGCCCCATTGCAGTCAATTATGTACCAGAGAAAGAGTTGGAGAGTGCTGCCAGGGTATGTTTGGAACATAAATGGACACAAAATGCTGTAGTAACTCAGGGGCACAGGCAGCATCTCTGGAGAGGAGTGGGTGATATTTCGGGTTGAGTCTGAAGAGGTTTCTTGACCCGAAACATCACCTATTCCTTCTCTCCAGAGATGTTGCCAGTCCCGCTAAGTTACTCCAGCATTTTGTGTCTGTCTTCAGTGTAAGCCGGCATCTGCAGTTCCTTCCTACACATTATGTGTAGAACAATAAGTGTTCGATGCAGCAAATGACAAGACATAAGGCCCATACAAATCCTGTGGCTATGCCTTTGACTCAAATAAAGTGAGAGGAGTCAAAAGAAAGTTTGTTGAGGTGACAACACATTTCACCGGGAAGAGGAGATTATTAATTGAGGGGAATGGTAGTCATGGTAAATGCGTGAGGCTATGGTGGAACATTTGATGTGTAATAAGTGATGTCATTTAAAAATATTGTACTTGGGTAGAAGATGGAGTTGTGCGAGTCTAGATCTGCAGTTTCTGACTGATGGAATTTATTCATGTATTTTCTGATCTTGGTCAGGTATGTGACATTATTAAATATCTGGCAGATCATTAAACATCTTCCCCCATTTCCTGTTTGTTTCTTTACTCGACTACATTGCACATGACACTTTCAATGCCTTGTAACTTTATATTTTGACTGTCAGTAGACCAATTTCCTTCTGGGATAAGTACAATTCTAATACAATCTAATCATATCATTAATTTTGAATATAATCTCTTCTCACTATTAATTCATTATTGTGAAAAAGGGTTTCTGATCTGATCTCCTCCACCAAGGTTCATAGGATCCCCATCAAGATGTACGCACTTGGACGCCCTCACTAACTTCCTATATCCTGTTATTACAGGCTGGAGTCTGCAATAACTGATCTTTATTGCAATATTACATAGATAGAACAGTATGGTACAGGGATGGGCCCTTTGACCCACAATGTTTGTGCTGAACATGATGCCTAGCTGAACATATCACATCTTCCAGCACATGATCCACATCCCTCAATTCCTTGCACTTCCATGCGTCTATCCAAAAGCCTCTTAAACACCACTGTTATATCTGCCTCCACCACCACCACCACTGGACATGTGTACAAACTTATGCCCCTGCCCCACTTAGGAAACCTGAACGGAAACCTCTGGAGACTTTGCGCCCCACCCAAGGCTTCCGTGCGGTCCCCGGAGGTTGCAGGTAGTGGAACCAGGTAGGGAGACTGACAAAAACCTCCGGGAACTGCACGGAAACCTTGGGTGGGGCGCAAAGTCTCCAGAGGTTTCCGTTCAGGTTTCCTAAGTGGGACAGGGGCATTACCCCGCATAAACTTTCCTCTCACACTTTATAGCTATGCCCTCTATTGTTGGACACTACCACCTTGGAAAAAAGTTCTGATTGAGTACCCTATCTATGCCTCTCATAATGTTACATATTTCTATCATCTCCACTCAACCTCCAACATTCTGGAGAAAACAATCCAAGTGTAACTGAAATCCTCTAACTGGTAAACATCGTCTAAACCCTCTCCGAATATTCCACAACTTTCCTGTAACGGGCGTCCAGAACAGCACGCAATATTCCAAATGTGGCCTAATAAGTCCTCAAGAGCTGCATTATGACAACATGACTTTTGTGTTCAATGTCCCTAGCAATGACGGCAGGCGTACCATATGTCTTTTTGACCACCCTATCTACCTGTGTTGCCACCTTCAGTGACCTATGAACTTGGACTCCAAAATCCATCTGCACAGCAATACTGTTAAGGGCATTGCCATTAACTGTATACTCTCTCCTTACATTCAACCTCCCAAAGTGTAACACCTCACACTTGCTCGGGTTGAATTCCATCTGCAATTTCTCCGCCCTTATGTAGAGGATGCAATGTTGCGAACTAAACCAATTGCTCGCTTGTGCCTCTTAAACGGCAATATACATTCATTGTCTCCAGCCACTTCTACCAGTGGTGGGAGGCAAAGAATATAGCAGCATTAAGGGCCTGTACCACTTTCACGACCTAATTCACGACCTCTGCTGAGTTTGCCCTTGACTCATGCTCGTAGCATGGTCGTCACGAGGTCGCAGGAGGTCATAGGTAGGTTGTGATGCTAGTCGTAGGTAGCGGCATCAAGTAGGTCGGGGCGTTTTTCTAACCTGATGAAAAATGTCCACGTAAAAAAGGTCGTGAATTAGGTCGTGAAAGTGGGACAGGCCCTTTAAGAGGTGCAAAGCAACCTGCAAAAGCATGATTATATAACATAGGAATTTTACATGTGACATGGCACCAGGACAAACCAGTGTAGGTTAATCACATCAGAATCCCCTACACACTGCCCCGCGCGGCTGGAATGGCCGCGGACTTTCATCAGTGTTTCACACGGCGTGGCTTTAATGGCCGCGGGTGCAACTTCTTTGACTTTCGGATAAAATCACACTATGTGATGGATGTTTAGTTAAATGTAAACGTCTAGTAAACTGCAGAAAGCCCACCTCCCTCACCACCCCACCCCACCCACTCCCTGTTGCTGCAGATGACGTGATACACGTGGTGTCACTCAACCGGCACCAAAGTCTTATGATTCCACATTAACAATTTGACACTTTGTTTTTCTGATCACTGCATACTATTTCACTGATTTATCTGGCAATTGTCCCATTCAAACAGAGAACGGACCAGCTGCCACTTGCACCTTTCCAATTGAGTTTGTAATGCAGGCGTTGTGCATTGGATAACAGTTGCAGGTTGGCAATCACAACATGCAAAACAACATTGTGATAATGAAATATTTAAGTTGAAAAAATCGTATCAGGGCAAGCACAGGGGCAGAGGCTCAGGGTGCAGAATGTCAAGTTTGGCATCCCACCTGTACACATGTTCCCCCATTACCATGGAGCATTTTAAGATTATATACCAATGTGACTTGTGCAGATGTATGTTTAAAAGTTTCCCTCGGTGATCACGTTATATTAAAACTCCCGTGTACACCTCCGACTTGTATTATCTATGCTGACCTCTGCAGTATTCCTTTTCTCCAGAGATGCTGTCTGAGTTACTCCAGCATTTTGTGTCTATCTGTAGTATGGTTATATAATGAACGCTGTATGATGTCAACAACGTTCACTTTCCCCGGGCTAAGTGGTAAATGGCCAAATCTCAGTCAGAAACAATCTTCTGCACTGAAGTGTGTACGAAGGAACTGCAGATGCTGGTTTAAACCAAAGATATCCTTGAACATTGAAGAAGGGTCTCAACATGAAACGTCACCCATTTCTTCTCTCCAGAGATGCTGCCTGTCCCGCTGAGTCACTACACTACTGAGTATTGGGTTTAGGTTTATTATTGACACATGTACAGAAGTAGAGCAAAAAGCTGTCATTTGTGTGCTATCCTATCAAATCTGATAACACTGGAATCAAATGGTGCAACACAATTGTAAAAAAATAACTGTTTCAGGACTGGACGAGGGTTGGTCAAGATTATAAACAATGATCTCCTTACCTTTATTTTTTTAATTATTATTTTTTTTTTTTTTAATGTTATATTCTCTTTTTCTATTTTCTTTTTCTCAACTTTCTTCACTCATTCATCTTTTTTTCTTTTTCGTCACACACTATATATCTCACATTTCTATCCTTTGCTATCTAATTTATTTTTCTTATTCTAATCTTTCTTTAATATAACAAAAAAAAAAGAAGCTGTACATAAAATGTATTATTAAAATATAAATTAGGCACTTTGGTGCCATATGATACTTACTTCTAATAAAATAAAATATATATTTTTAAAAATCTGACAACACTATCCATGAATACAATCAAGCCAAGTACAAACAGTGGAACAAAGAGAAAGATACCTCAGTGCATTCTATTATTACCAAACTTTGCCAAATATATAGGAAGGAACTGCAGATGCTGGTTTAAACCAAAGATACTCGCAAAAACGGCAGTAACTCAGTGGGACAGGCAGCTTCTCTATAGAGAATGAACGGATGCCCTTTCGACCCATTCGACCCATTCCCTTTCTCCAGAGATGCTGTCTGTCCTGCTGAGTTCTAGAAAAGATCACACTCTGTCTTGGGATTCCTTTTAAGTTTGTTCCATTATTTAATAGCCCAGTAATGTGGCATAACAATTCTTTATTACCCTGGAAGAGTAAGGTATTTCCATGACAACGCACGCTTTGAAACAAAATGTTCTCACTGTGAAATTTAGATCAGATGTCATACAGCATGGATGTGGGAAGCTGAGTAATCCATTTGCCCACATCAGACATTTCAACAGAGCATCATCATCAGTATCAGAATATATTCAGAGTGATGTTGCAGAAAGTTAGGTAAGGCTGAAATACAGATGGTTGCGCTTTATCTCTACTTCCCATGTTCCATTTATCCTGCAACATTTAACAAATTCCTTAGGAATCAAGTCTGAAGTCAAGTGTTCCTGGCATGCCCCTGACAGCTTTCTCAATTTAGACACCTGAAATTTATGAGGAGATCTTTGCTATCTCGCTTTATCCAAATTGGATGCTTAAGTCAATGTTGGGTGGTCTATCTGGATTTATCCATTTTCCGCTTTAATGTAGCAGATATGAATCCTTGTTAAGCATTCAAAAGGCAGTTATAAGTCAACCACTCTATTCTGCGTTTGGAATCATTATATATATATATATATAATATATATATATTACCAGCAAGGTAAGGAAGGTGGATTTATTTCCAAGGATATTATCAAACCAGATGGATTACGTAATGACAATCCAGTGGTTTCATGCTCATCATTACTGAGAGAAATGTTTGGTCAGCTAATCCCGCATGTGGATCCTGAACTTTAGGTTTGATTAAATGTGTCCACTTGGGAAATCAAGCTGGCAGGTTGCAACACCCTGGAGAGTTGGAACAAGAACTGTCACTTCCAGTTTATATCATAAGAAGATGTTAGGGCTAGGAGTACAGCCCTAGTGTTGAGACCACCATGAACCATTTCTTCAGATTTATTTCTCATCATGAAAAGAAGCATTGGCGATTGAACTAATTCTTTGCAACTTTCTCTGCTGCAGATAAACACCTTTCATCAATATGTGCAAACTCACTGAGGGACTGTTGTATACAGACAGTAGTACAAGGAAAGACATGCAAAAGACACTGTACAAACAGTGTGTTTAGCGACAACTACGATAACCCTTGACGTTGGTGCTCCACATGGATGCGACCTCAGCCCATTTATTTACTCCTTGTACACCCACGACTGCGCAGCCATGCACAAATCCAATTTACAAATTCGTAGACAACACCACCATTGTGGGCCAGATATCAAATCATCATGAGCTGGAGTACAGGAAGGTGATTGAGAACCTTATGTCCTGGTGTCGAGCCAACAACCTTACTCTCAAAGTCAACAAGATAAAGGAGATAGACAAAATTGCTGGAGAAACTCAGCGGGTGCAGCAGCATCTATGGAGCGAAGGAAATAGGCAACGGTTTCGGGCTGAAACCCTTCTTCAGACTGATGTTCCTTTTTACCCCATCAGTCTGAAGAAGGGTTTTGGCCCGAATCGTTGCCTATTTCCTTCGCTCCATAGATGCTGCTGCACCCACTGAGTTTCTCCAGCACTTTTGTCTACCTTTGATTTTCCAGCATCTGCAGTTCTTTCTTAAATAAGATAAAGGAGATAGTGATCAGCTTCAGGAAGAGGAGCGGTACACATACTCCAGTTTGCATTGATGGCGCCAAAGTAGAAATGGTTGAAAACTTCAAATTCCTAGGATGTAAATATCACCAACAACTTCTCCTGGATCACCCATATTGAAGCCAAGACCCGGAAAGCTCATCAAATGCCTAAGAAGGCTTCAGCATTTCCCCAACCCTCACCAACTTCTACTCCAAAGACGTACAGGTTTGTAGGTTAATTGCCTTGGTATAGTGTAAATTGTCCCTCGTGTGTGTAGGATAGTGTTAATGTGTGGGGATCGCTGGTCGGCACGGACTCAGTGGGCCAAAGGGCCCATTACCGCGCTGTATCCCTAAACTAAACTAAACTAAAGATAGAAAGCATTTTATCAGGATGCATCACAGCTTGGTTTGGGAACAATTCCATCCAAGACCGCAAGAAATTGCAGAGAATAGTGGATGTAGTCCAGACCGTCACGCAAACCAACCTCCCTTCTATTGACTTTTTATAGCTCTCGCTGCCTCAGCAAGGCCAGCAGCATAATCAAGGATGCCACACCCTGGCAACTCCCTCTTCTCCCCTCTCCCATCAGGCAAAAGGTATAGAGGTGTGAAAATGCACACCACCACATTCAATAGACAGTTTATTCCCAGCTGTTATCAGACAACTGAACCACCCAACCACAACTGGAGAGCAGTCCTGAACTACTATCAGACTACTTTGGTTCAGATTTTACTGGCTTTACCTTGCACTAAACGTTATTCCCTATTCGTGTATTTGTACATTGTGAATGGCTCGATTGCAGTCATGTATTGTCTCTCCGCTGGCTGGTTAGCACGCAACAAATGCTTTTCATTGTACCTCGGGACACGTGATAATAAACTAAACATAAACAAAAGTGGATGTCAATTGTTTTTGTTCAATAAATTAGAAATTTGATTTGGTTTTTATTTTGTATTTCTGAACTATAGAAACAGGAATCACAGTACAACGTTGCAGGTTCCGCATCTCCCTTGGTCACAGATCCAGTCCAATATGAGGAGCTCGCACAGGTCCTCTTCAACATTTAGTTAGTGCTCATCATTCAAGAAGCTCAGAATACATAAAGTTATACAGCGTTGAAACAGGCCCTTCGGCTCAACATGCCCACACTAACCAACATGTTCCATCTACACATCCCACTTGCCTGCGTTTGGCCCAAATCCCTTTAAACCAGTCCTATCCATGTAACTATCCATGTACTTGTCTAATTGCTTCTTAAATGTTGTGATAGTCCCTGCCTCAAATACCTCCTCTGGCAGCTCGTTCCATGCACCCACCAACCTTTGTACGTAAAAGTTACCCCACAGATTCTTACAAATCTTTCCCCCTTCATCCTAAACCTATGCCAATAGACAATAGGTGCAGGAGTAGGCCATTCAGCCCTTCGAGCCAGCACCGCCATTCAATGTGATCATGGCTGATCATCCCCAATCAGTACCCCGTTCCTGCCTTCTCCCCATATACCCAGACCCTGCTATCTTTAAGAGCCCTATCTAGCTCTCTCATGAAAGTACCCAGAGAACTGGCCTCCACCGCCCTCTGAGGCAGAGAATGCAACAGACTCACAACTCTGTGAGAAAAAATATTTCCTCATCTCCGTTCTAAATGGCTTACCCCTTATTCTTCAACTGTGGCGCCTGGTTCTGGACTCCCCCAACATCAGGAACATGTTTCCTGCCTCTATTGTGTCCAAACCCTTACTAATCTTATATGTTTCAATAAGATTCCCTCTCATCCTTCTAAACTCCAGAGTATACAAACCCAACCACTCCGTTCTCTCAGCATATGACAGTCCCGCCATCCCGGGAATTAACCGTGTAAACCTATGCTGCACTCTCTCAATAGTAAGAACGTCCTTCCTCAAATTAGGGGACCAAAACTGCACACAATATTCCAGGTGTGGTCTTACTAGGGCTCTATACAACTGCAGAAGGACCACTTTGCTGCTATACTCAACTCCTCTTATTATAAAGGCCAACATGCCATTCACTTTCTTCGCTGCCTGCTGTACCTGCATGCTTATTTTCATTGACTGATGAACAAGGACTCCCAGATCCCGTTGTACTTTCCCCTTTTCCCAACTTGACACCATTTAGATAGTAATCTGCCTTCCTGTTTTTGCTACCAAAGCATATAACCTCACCTTTATCCACATTCAACTGCCATGCCCACTCACCCAACCTGTCTAAGTCACCCTGCATTCTCATAGCATCCTCCTCACATTTCACACTGCCACCCAGCTTTGTGTCATCTGCAAATTTGCTAATGTTATTTTGAATTTGCTAATGTTACTTTGCCCTCTGGTTCTTGATTCTCCTTCACTGGGGCAAGAACTCTGTGCATCTACCCGATCTATTCGGCTCATGACTTTATACACCTCTATAAGATCACCCCTCATCCTCTTGCGCTCCAGGGAATAGTCTTCCAGCCTGCTCAATTTCTCCCTATAACTCAGACCCTCGAGTCCTGGCAACATCCTTGTAAAGTTTCTCTGCACCCTTTCCAACTTGGACAATAACTTTCCTATAACCTGGTGCCCAGAACTGGACACAATACTCGAAATGCAGCCTCACCAATCTCTTGTATAACTGCAGCATTACCTCCCAACTTCTATACTCAATATGTAGGAAGGAACTGCAGATGCTGGTTTAAATTGAAGATAGACACAAAATGCTGACGTAACTCAGCATGACAGGCAGCATGTCTGGAGAGATACCTTGCTCCAGCATTTTGTGTCTATCTTCTATTCTTAATACTTTGACTGATGAAGGCCAATGAACCAAAAGCCTTTTTGACCACCTATACAGGATGACTATCTACATCCTTCCAACAGCTGACAGTTTCTTCGCAGATTACCACACTTGTCCCAGCCTCAGTCTCAATGATTTGCTTTGCACAATGAAGCAGTATTGAGAATGTGGGACCTGCTTGGTGGCAAACATGCCCTGCGCTTACAGTCACTAAATTCTTCAGCAGAGGGCTTTCAAGCAAATTGCTAATTAGTTCTCTATTAATTTGTTGATTATTATAAATACATTTTCAATTTCTCTTCAATAAAACTTGAAAATAACGGATCCTTGCAACGACCAGCTAGTGTCCCAATAACTGAAAGTAACGTTCTCAGACCATCAATGATAGTAGCAGAATTAGGCCATTCGGTCCATCAAGTCTACTCCACCATGACTGATCTATCTCTCCCCTCCTAACCTCTACCTTCTAATCCTGCCTTCTCCTCATGTTAATAGTATTGCTCTGACACCTATACTCAACTCAAGAGATCCCATAATTTATGGCCTAAAATCCGAAGATGTTCACCAAAGGGATGAGGTAGATCCCCCCCCCCATCCCGAAAATTTTAACTGAGGACAATGTCAGTCGACTAATGAAACACGCACTTTTTTTAGATTTATTGCAGGCTTTTCCCTGCTAGGGGTGACCGTGATGCAATGACCTCAACTTATAGAAAGTAAGGTAATTACAAGAGGGAACCTCCACTTATGAAGTGAGATCCCATAATATTATTAACTTCTAAAATCCGAAGTATATTCCTACAAACGGCAAAACTAGTTTCATCTCTTTCTCCACTTTTAGTAATTGATCAGTAATTATCAGTAATGTGCTTTTGAAGCAATTCATTACAATACTGTAGAGGTATGATTGCCATATCGAGCAATTTCTATGTATATTCCGGCTCATGGAGAAAATCCTCATGGACGTCTATAACAATAGAACCCGTTTGTTACCTTGAGATGGCCTGCATCCTGCTCGTCAACATGCATTAAACAGCTCTTAACTGGTGAACAGATGACAAATGAAAATTCAAAGCAATCAATCACTCATCATGGTCCAGAGAAATAAATGGGTTGATTTCGACCTCACAGAAGTTGTTTCCATCCAAGAAAATGAGTTACAGCATGGATCCAGGTTACAGATGGATGTATCTATCAGCCATCAACAGGCTGTAAACCAAACCACCAAAGTACAGCGTATCAGCTTTACCATTTTCATATAATTATGATGAAAATTTAACCGCAAAACAATTCCATTTGGTATATACCATCCCCATGATAAGTATTTCTAATCCCATGCGTACACTTAATTTTCCATCTCCCTTTATCCTTAGTCCTTAATCTGCCCATCCAATCAACTGTTTAAAAAATGCACTGATCTTAATTCCTTTTCAAGAATGTTGCATTATTAAAACCTTTGTATGTACTTACTGTAGTCTGCCCCGGATTACTCTATGTTCAGTTTTCCCATCAGAAAACTGAACGATAATTTGCACATACACAGCCTGGCTGTGAGCCAGCTATTGACAGACAAGCTGCAGATTTTCAGAAATTATAAAGTAATTTTCCCTCACAGCTGTAGACTTCAATAATAATGAGCACCGTGGTCTTTTAAGACATATCTGTCATGCACTGCCAGACAGTCACAAAGGAAGACAAGTTTTGTTTAATCATAGTTTGCACCATTCACTTCTCCTCCCCGTCAAAATGCTGGCACATTCTAGTGAATAAGAAAGCTAGTTGTGTTCAGGTCCTGTCCCACATTCCCGAGTAACTCACAAATTCTCCCGAGTTTTCCCCTTGATTCAAACTGGGAGAATGTCTGTAGCGAGTCTGTAGGAGGCCGTAGAAGTCCGTAGATGTATCGTAGTGGCTCGTTATGCCAGCCGCAGGTACTCGGGGCAACAGGTAAGTCGGGACGTATTTTCCAGCATGACAAAAAAGTCCACAAGTAAAAAGATAGTCGGGAGGAGAAAAATTGCAACTTTCATAGATCATAAAAATCTTGATTTTTTTTTTTTAAGGTCCTTTCAACTCGGCAGAGAACTCTGGAAAGTGGGACACGTCCTTTAATTTACCAACTGACCTCTAGTCTAGGGTTTCCACGGGTTTACAGATTTCCCCCCAAGAAGTGCTTTCCTTAACCTTATTTTTCTGCTTAAATTCATTTACGTTACTAAATACAAAATCTACACTAAAGCAGCAAAATTGGATCGGACAGTTTTTATAAACAGAATTTTTAATAAGATTTTGCTTCTGAAAGATTTCCCTGCAACATCCAAGAGTGGTAACTAGGTTGACTAATCCACGTTAAAATATTAGAAAATCAAAAACATTACATATGTTGCATACCTGAATTGAAAATAAAAACTGCTGGAAATGCTCAAGAGATCAGGCAACATCTGAGGAAAGAGAAACAGAGTTTAATATTTCAGGATGAAGCCCCTACGTCAGAAATGAAAATGAGAGAAAATAAGTTAGTTGTAAGATACAGAGGATGGGGGAAGGATGGATAAGGAAAAAACGAATCACTGTAACAGGAGAAAGTCAGGACTATACAGGTATGCCCATAATCACAGAAACATTTGATTAACAGATTAAAAATGACAATCAGAGAAGCAAAAAAGACAAGTAGAGAGGGGGGGGGGGGGGGGGGGGGGGGGGGAGAGAGGTGGGAGGGGGGAAGAGGGGGAGAGGAGAGGGTGTGCTGAGAGGGGGGTGAGATGAGGGGAGGGGGGAGAGGTGGGGGAGCAGGGAGGGGGAGGGAGGGTGGAGGGAAGGGGGGGGGGGGGTGTGTGGAGGGGGGTTTAGGGGAGGGACGGTGGGAGAGGGGATGGAGGGGAGGAAAAAGAAGGGGGGAGAGAGAGGGGGGGGGGGGGAGGGGAGGGAGGGGGGTGAGGGTGAGGGGAGGGGGGGGGGAGGGGGGGGGGGAGATGGGAATGAGAGGAGGGGGGTAGTGGAGAGGGGAAGTGAAGAGGAGAGGGGGGCGAGGGGGGGGGAGAGGAGAGGTAGGGGGAGGGAGAGGGGGGAGAGGAGAGGGGAGAGGAGAGGGAGGGGGAGAGGAGGGAGGGGGAGAGGAGAGGGGGGGAGAGGAGAGAGGGGGAGAGGGGGGAGGGGGGAGAGGGAGAGGGGTGGAGAGGAGGAGGGGGGGAGAGGAGAGGGGGGGAGAGGAGAGAGGGGGGGGGAGCAGAGGGAGGAGGAGGGAGGCAGGGAGGGAGAGAGAGAGAGAGGGGGAGAGATGGAGAGAGAAGGAGGGGAGAGGGAGGGAGGGGAGGGAGGGGAGGGGGAGGGGGGGGGGGGAGGAGAGGAGGGGGGAGGGGAGGGGAGGGGGGGGGAGGGAGAGGGGGGAGAGGAGAAGGTGGGAGAGAAGGTAGGGTGGGAGAGGAGAGAGGGGGTGAAAGGAGATAGGGGGGTGGGAAGAGGAGGGGAGAGAGAGAGAGTGCCTTTTTAATTCAACCCACTGCCATCACCTTTGCCGAGATATTTCCGTTAACTATCCAGTTCCCATCACCAGCTATGCTACAACTTAATTGTTTTCTCACATTCCTAGTTATGATGAAGGAAATTATTAAACATTAAATTTATTGATCTTACCACATTTCTGCATGGCCTACTGAGAATGGCTTTTAAAAATCCATTTCATAGTTTTATTGGGCTATAGTATTCAGTCTTCGAATCTAAATATTTTTACACAATGCTCATTTGGCATCCTTGTACTCAAAGAAATTTGGTGTCCTTGCCCCCAAAGGAGTTAGCATAACTATTTCAGCCTCCTATCATCACACGCCTCAGCACTGGTGAGTAAGGCAAGGCAGCGTCTTTACCACCTCAGGCAATTGCGGAAATTCAGAGTGTCTCCGAGGATCCTACAGTGCTTCTACGCAGCGGCGGTGGAAAGCATCTTGTCCGGGAACATTACCATCTGGTTTGGGAATTGCTCTGCCAAGGACAAGAAGGCTATGCAGAGAGTAGTGCGTTCGGCCGAACGCACTATGGGAACTTCACTCACCCCCCTGCAGGAACTATACAACAGGAGGTGCAACTCCAGAGCAAACAAAATCATGAGAGACCTCTTCCACCCCTGCAACGGACTGTTCCAGCCGCTACGGTCAGGCAAACGCCTCCGTTGCCATGCAGTGAGAACGGAGAGGTTGAGAAGGAGTTTCTTCCCAGAGGCAATTCGGACTGTAAACGCCTTTCTCACCAGGGACTAACTCTACAGAACGTTTTTCCTTCTACTATTTATTATGTAAAAGAATATGTGTGTTATGATTGTGTTTATAATTTGTTTGGTTGTTTTGTTGTTTGTCTTTTGCACAAAAGTCCGCGAGCATTGCCACTTTCATTTCACTACACATCTCGTATGTGTATGTGACAAATAAACTTAACTTGACTTGACTTGACTGAAATGCCTGTACCAGGGTCAATTAGTGGTAAGTTGAGCCACCAGTCAAAAACATCAACCAAAATAATATTTCTGTTATATTGTTGGCATACATTGAATAAAAGCTTGCAATGATATATCAGCTTTATCATTCTTAACTTGGTAATTACTGAGGAATTTCCAAACACTCTTAGAATAATTAAGGACTTTTGCCAGAGTGATTCCCAAGTATATCTGTGCCTCCCGAGGAGCTTCAGTAGTGTCCTCTTTAAGGAAAAAATAAATATCACATTCATGGTTCAATTTATTTAAAAGTCATCGTTTTGACAATGAACACCAGAACCAATCAGGAGTAAAGTACTTTAGACATAGAAACCACTTTTTTTTGTTCTGAAGAATTGGGAAAAAATGAGCTAACTGGAATTCCAGGAAGTAAGAGGCAAATGGTAGAGTTAATTGCAAAATACCAAACTGATTTCATCATTTCCAATCATATGTAATGTTATATCCACATCAGTGGTGGTACAATTTTCAAAGATGATTTGCTAAAATACTCTTTCCTTTCATTAGACATATTTTTCAAATGGAATATTACATATAATTTCAAGAGGGCCTTCAACAATGAGATTGGTTAAGCATCCATTCAGAGAGGCCAGGGATAAGCCTAAACTTACAGAGTCATAGTTATAGAGTGATACAGTGTGGAAACAGGCCCTTCGGCCCAACCTGCCAACACTGGCCAACATGTCCCAGCTACACTAGTCCCACCTGCCTGTATTTGGTCCATATTCCTCCAAACCTGTCCTATCCATGTACCTGTCTGACTGTATCGTAAATGTTGGGATAGTCTCTGCCTCAACTACCTTCTCTGGCAGCTTGTTCCATACACCCACCACCCTTTGTGTGAAAAAGTTACCCCTCAGATTCCTATTAAATCTATTCCCCTTTACCTTAAACCTACAAACCTGTGTGTCTTTTGAGTGTGGCACTCTACTATAAGATAGACAATGTTCTCTACTATAAGACTGAAGCCAACAGGATATCCCAGCCTGAAGAAGGGTCCAGACCCAAAACGTCACCTATCTATGATCTCTAAGGATGCTGCCTGACCCGCTGAGTTACTCCAGCACTTTATCCCTTTTTTTGTAAACCAGTGTCTGCAGTTCCTTTGTATCCACAGGGTATCCCAACTCTGGTCAAGTGTTGAAAATGCAGAAATGCAGAAATGAGTCCAAAACATGCAATGAGTGTGTGTTGGTAATGCCTGCAGATTTATCATGAAGCCCGTAGGAGCTGAAGTATTCCTCCTATTGCCACATATAAGTAAGCTAAACCAAATCCGTGGCTACCTCTGGGCCATAAATGGGCAAGAAAAATTATGAGAAGGTCCAGAAAAAGGCCCAAGTTTCTTTTAAGTGCATGCCAACATCACTTAAAAAAATCCCATCTCACATTTAGCAGTGGTCAAAATACTCATTCACACTGTACTCCATTGCATTTCATGGATGGTTCATTCATGTTTATGTCCATTTCTGATAATACTCTCTCCTTTGGAAAGAGAGCCTTGCAGCCCTGCCTCAATCTTCCATGACTGTCACATGCGTAGTCTTGCATTTTAGAAAGTTTACAGCTGCCAGTGCTTAATAAAAGTAATAAATGACATGAATTGCCAGTAAATGTTTATGTTCCACTGCCATTGGTCTTTTGAGAAATCTTCCTTCTTTCTGTAGGTATGGATAAATAGACACATTGAATATAAACCCTTTTCCAGTTCAAATTCATCTGCCAATATTTCTCATTGTATTTTTTTAGATGAAGCAAAAGGAATTTATATAGTTTTACAACCAAAAAGCAGAAAATAAAATTCTGGAGTAACTCAGTAGGTCAGGTGGCATCTGTGGAGGGATTGGATAGGCACCCAAAATCTCCTGCCCCACCTTTCTTTCCCACTAAGCAGGATCCTGACCCAAAACGTTACCTACCTATTCCCTCCTTAGATGGCGTCGGGCCCCATTGAGTTACTCCAGCACTTTGTACTGCAATGTGATCTGTAAACTCTAAATAGGCCATATCCCTCAATTTATCTTTACTGTGAAATGAGGAGACCAAACACTAAGGCAATTAGGAATGTAGGTGGATATGATGGGAGCAGCAGCAAACCACCTGAAAAGGGGAAAAAAAAAACATCCTGCAATTTCTTCAACATAGGATTCGTGCAGAAACCACAAAAGAATCATCTGATAGGTAGCAACTTCACAGCAACAGATCGAAGATCTGCAATCCTGTCATGCCCAGTCAGGGATGGTGGGTACAATTAAATGGAGGAGACACAAAGAATCTTCCCATCCTCAATGATACCATGCAACGGACGTGACAGAGAGCAGTGCTGAATACTATCTACCTCTTTGATGACCTTCTGACTATCCTTGATGAGATTATGCTGGCTTTACCTTGCATTAAAATGTATTCCCTTATCATGTATCTATACACTGTAAATGGTTCGATTGTAATCATGTTTTGCCTTTCTGCTGACTGGTTAGCACGCAACAAAAAGCTATTCGCTGTACCTCATTACACATGACAATAAACTACAACTAACTACACAAAGACTAGACTGAAATACAAAGTCATCTTTAGCCCCAATTGCGAATTTGATGATCCATCGCGGTTTCTTCCTGACGTGTTCATGAGCGCGGAAGGTGAGCTTCAGACAATTCGTTTTACACCAAGTGATTTCAAGAAGCAACTGAGATGGCTGTTGGCAGCAAAGGTAATGGACCAGGCAACATTTTGCCCACGCAGTTTCAGTTACAACACTGTCAACCACCTGACAAAATTGAATTTTTTAACAAAGGTATACATCTAACCTACTCATCTGAGTTCTCTCAATCAACAGTCAAGAGCGGATGGTGCAGTTAGCAAGCAAGACACTCACCATAACCTACTCATTGATTTCAACTTGAATTTTGTTTGTACCATTGGGCCCCAGTGTGTCCTTTGTCCACATATAGATCACAGGAGATGAATTCCAAGTTAGGGTCATTGACATCAAAGCAACATCAAATCAACTTTGTTATTAAGTGACTGGTAAAACTGAAGCAAATGCGAGTCAAAGGGAAAGTATTCCAATAGACAATAGACAATATGTGCAGTAGTAGGCCATTCAGCCCTTCGAGTCAGCACCGCTATTCAATGTGATCATGGCTGATCATCCCCAATCAATACCCCGTTCCTGCCTTCTCCCCATATCCCCTGACTCCGCTATCTTTAAAAGCCCTATCTAGCTCTCTCCTGAGAGTATCCAGAGAACCGGCCTCCACCTCCCTCTGAGGCAGATAATTCCACAGACTCTAAATTTCAGTGGCTAGATTCATGTCTCACCCAAAAGAAATGATTGTGGTTATTGTAGATTAATCATTAGCCCCAGGACATCTCTGCAGCAGTTCCTCAGCACAGTGCCCAAGCCAAGGCCATATTTTACTGCTTCGTCAATGGCCTGCGTTACACCACAAAGGGGGATATTTATTAATGATTGTGTAATGCTGAATTCCATTCACAATTTTGAGCAGCTAATGTCTCAATGCAAGAAAGCAGCATCCAGACAAGGGCTCATAAGCTGTAACATTCACACCATTCAAGTACCAGGCAAGTCACCATCTCTACACAGCATTATCATTACCAAGCTCTCCAAAATAAATATCTTAGGGCACATAAGTAATCAGAAAGTTAACTTGCAACTAAAAAAAGAATGTCAGGGGTTGAGTTTCCTGCAGTGATTGATTCATCTCCCAACTCCCCAAAGATGTTCTACAGCCATAATCATATTGAGTGGCTGGATTTTTTTAAACGGCAACCTATTTTTAGTTGCGGCCAGTTTTGAATTTTTTGAAATAATCGCCAGAAAACAAAGAAGATGCGGAAACCCGCTTCGACCGTTAGGGAGACTGACAATAAACCTCCGGGAACGACACGGAAACCTTGGGTGGGGCATAAAGTCTCCAGAGGTTTCCGTTCAGGTTTCCTAAGTGGGACAGGGGCATTAAGGTGTTGAGTGGCCTATAGCTCATGTTCTCTTATGTTCTATGTACAAATACAAAGCACATTAGGAATGTGATGGAGAGTTTTTGTTTATTTTGCCTGGATTAGTGCAATTCAAACCACACCATAGAGGACAAAGCATTCAATCTTGTTTGACCCACATATCCATCACTCCTCATATTCATCTCTTCCAGCACCAGCGCAGAATTGCTACAGTGTGAAGCAGCTATAAGTGGCACTGTAGCCTCTCACCACCCCGTTCAACAGCACCAGACTAACCTGGGACCTCTGTCACCAAACATGCACATGGTGCCCGCCATGTACAGGTTTGTTTCCCAAACCACATGCAATGCTGACTTGGAACAGATTTGAATCAAACAACATTGTTTGGTTTCAATCCAGGATCTCCTCACCCTAAAGCACTGTGGAGGTATTATGATCAGAAACACTGCAACAGTTCAAAATGTAGATACAAATTAGATCCCCAAGGGCAATGTGGGGTGACAATAATTGTCAGTTTTTATGTTATCACTTTTTGTGAATTGGCCTTTGCTGGAAACCCCAACGTTATTGGCCATCACATAGCGGATGACAAGATAGTGGAAGTCTGACTCCCTACAGAGTGGCTGCAGTCCGCAGTGAAGGGGGGCCATGGTGCTGTAGATTCAGGATTTGCAATTAGTGATGCTCTGCACCTTGGTTGGGATACTGCAGATAATGATGTTCCTATGCATCTGCTGCCTACACCCTACATGATGGTAGAGGCCACAGATTGGGAGCTACATTTTGTAAATGGTTTCTGCAGCCACTGTATGGCAATGGTAGAGGGAACACATGCTTAAGATGTCTAATGAAGTGCCAGTCAAGCAGGCTGCTGTGTCCAGGATGGCTTTGAGCTTCTTGAGAGTTGTTGGATCTGCACTGATCCAAGCAAGTGGAAAGGTATCCAACATACTGCTGACTTGTAGATGGTAGAAAGGGATTGAGTGTCAGGAGACGAGTCGCTTGGCACTTGTATAGTGCCCTCCATAATGTTTGGGACAGAGACCTATCATTTATTTATTTGCCTCTGTACTCCACAATTTGAGATTTGTAATAGAAAAAATCACATGTGATTAACGTGCACATTGTCAGATTTTATTAAAAGCCATTTTTATACATTTTGGTTTCACCATGTAGAAATTACAACAGTATTTATAGATATTCCCCCCCATTTCAGAGCACTATAATGTTTGGACACTTGGCTTCACGGGTGTTTGTAATTGCTCAGTTGTGTTTAATTCCCTCCTTAATGCAGGTATAACAGAGCTCTCAGCACCTAATCTTTCATCCAGTCGTTTCATCACCTTTGGAAACTTTTATTGCTGTTTATCAACATGAGGACCAAAGTTGTACCAATGAAAGTAAAAAAAACCATTATGAGACTGAGAAACAAGAATAAAACTGTTAGAGACATCAGCCAAACCTTAGGCTTACCAAAATCAACTGTTTGGATCATTATGAAGAAGAAAGAGAGCACTGGTGAGCTTACTAATCGCAAAAGGACTGACAGGCCAAGGAAGACCTCCACAGCTGATGACAGAAGAATTCTCTCTATAATAAAGAAAAATCCCCAAACACTCGTCCAACAAATCAGAAACACTCTTCAGGAGTCAGGTGTGGATTTGCCAATGACCACTCTCCGCAGAAGACTTCATGAACAGAAATACAGAGGCTACACTGCAAGATGCAAACCACTGGTTAGCTGCAAAAATAGGATGGCCAGGTTACAGTTTGCCAAGAAGTTCTTAAACGAGCAACCACAATTCTGGAAAAAGGGCTTGTGGACAGATGAGATGAAGGTTAACTTATTCAGAGTGATGGCAAGAGCAAAGTATGGAGGAGAGTAAGTCAGAGGCTTTTAAAAGTGAAATAGGGGGAGTTAAAGATCGGTAAGTTCCAGTTCCAGTGAAGTGCAAGGCCAGCAGGAGTCGGGAACCCTGGATGACAAATTATATTGAGACTCTGGTCAGAAAAATAAAACCAGGCTTGGGTCAGCCACAAGAATCTGAGATCAAGTGAATCCTTGGAGAAGTACAGAGGATTGCAGGTGCAGTTGTAAGAAGGAAATCAGGCTGTCAAAAGGGAGAAATATATAAGGTCATAAGGAATAGCAGTCGTATTAGGTCATCAAGTCTTCTCCACCCATTCAATCATGGCTGAACTATTTCTCCCTCCTAACCCCATTCTCCTGCCTTCTCCCCATAACCTCTGACACCTGTACTAATCAAGAATCTGTCTATCTCTGCCTTAAACATATCCACTGACTTGACCTCCACAGCCTTCTGTGGCAAATAATTCCACAGATTCACCACCATCTGACTAAAGAAATGTCTACTCATCTCCTTTCTAAAAGAACGTCCTTTAACTCTGAGGCTATGACCTCTAGTCCTAGACTCTCCCACTAGTGGAAACATCCCCTCCACATCCACTCTATCCAAGCCTTTCACTATTCTATACGTTTCAATGAGGTCCCCCACATTCTTCTAAAGTCCAGCGAATACAGGCCCAGTCCCGACAAATGCTCATCATAGATTAACCTACTCATTCCTGGGATCATTCTTAGGTATGAGAGGCAGAAAATAAAAGTAAAATCCAAAAAGTTTTATGTATATTAAAGGGAAAACGGTAACTATGTAGAAAATAGGCTTCCTGGAGGACCAATGTTTGGAGCCACAGTTGTGAGATTCTTATCAGACAAAGAAGTGTTTTTATTAATTTCATATTCTGCAGAATAGGTGCTCCAAACATCGATGAACACTTATGTTTGGAGCCACAGATTTCAATTCAGTTCAGTTTAGTTTATTGTCACATGTACCAAGGTACAGTGAAAAGCTTTAGTTGCGTGCTAACCAGCTAGCAGAAAGATAATATATGATTACAATCGATCCAAATGGGCAAAGTTCTCAGTGAATATTTCTCCTGTGTTTTGATCCGGGAGAAAGACTGGGTGTCATAAGGCATGTAAGGGGAGATAAATAGCCTGGACTTGATCAGTCATATCCTAGAATACTGTGGGAACCTTAAGAAGAAAGTGCAGGGGTCCTGGCTGAGATACTGTATCTAATATCTAACCAGCACTTGTAGCCATGGTATTTATGTGACGGGTCCATTTGTCTTTCTATTCAATAGTGACCTTCAGGAAGTTGATAAAGGAGGATTCAGCTTTAGAAGGGTCATTGCCTGGCACTTCTGCGGCACAAATACTACCTTATCAGTCAATGCCTGAATTTTGCCCATATCTTGCCTCATGCAGGCATGGATTGCTTCATGTGCTGAAGTGTTACAAAATGGGTTAGGTTTTGTGCAATTACCAGAGAACTTCTCCACTTCTGACCTTATGATGGAATGAAGTAGCTGAAGAGGGTTGAACAAAGCATACCCTCCTGAGGAACACCTGCCGTGCTATCCTGGGGCTGGAATGATTGATGTCCAACAGCCATAACTAGCTTCCTTGGTGCCAAGTATGATTCAAACTATTGGAGTGATTTTTTTCTTAATTTCCATTGACTTGGTATTATCAGGGCTCCTTGATAGCATATTTACTTAAATGCTACTTTGACGTTGAGGCCAATAAGTTTTTCCGTGGATCTGGAATTCAGCTTTATGGTCCTAATTTGAACTAAACCTGTGATAACGTGTGGTATTGAGAGGTCATGGTGATATCTGATTTAGATATCGATGAGCAGGCTGTTGTTGAGTAAGCTGTTGTTGACAGTTCTGTGACAATATTCTTCTTCACTCTATTAATGATTGACCATAGACCAATTAGATAGTAATTAGCCAGTTTGGATTTTTCCTACGTTTGGGAAGATGACCTAGCAGGCAATTTTCCACATTGCTGGATAGATGCTAGATAGATATCCTCCCCAAGAAAATATATCTTGTTGTCAAAAAGTAGCCAAAGAGAGGATGGCCCCCATAATGAATAAAAATAATAGGGAAAATTCAAAACCAATTTCAGACTAATTGGGATACTAATTGTGCAATATTCTTTTAAATATTTTTAATACCTATTTATTATTTTCTTTACTGATCTTGTGTATATGCGAGTCAATGGCTGTTGTGTTTTGTTCCTTTTAAATCTTTTATCCTGTGTCTTCTATGTACACACCGAAGGAGATGCAATGGAATTTCGTTGTACAGTTGTTGTGCAATGACACAATAAACCTATTTCATTTCATTTCATACATTTTCATCTTTAACACATGTGCAAAACAGATCCATCATTGTAGAATCAATATGCTTTTCTGCTCATTAAATTCCAAAGAAAAAAAATGAACTGTTCTTTTCTATACAACTTTACTGCTGAGGCACTTTTTCAATTGCTGTATTGATTTACTATTCTTCGGTTGCTGCTAATTTTGATGTGCTGCCATTAGTCCTGAGACCTATTTCCTTGGCTGTTTTCAGATGGTGGCTTCATTTAAATGTCGCAATGCCAAGTGAATTGCTTTGGACAAAAACTGGTGAATTAGTGAAATGTAACCCGAGTGATAACGTGAAGAAGCAAATATTATCCACCGATAATATTGACTTCAAAGAAAAGTGATCAAGCATGATAAAAAAGATAATTTGCCTAAATTTTAGTCAGGTAGCAATTTAACCAATTAGGTATCACTCTCCAAGATTTATTCTTCATTTTTCATCATGCTCGTCTTGTCTCTGAAAATAAAAAAAGAACCACTGCGGCGGTAAAATAATTTTTCAACCAAACTTTATGGAGCAGAAAAATATACCAATAATAATTTTGACATCCGCAGCAATGTTATTTAGTGTTATCGCGTGTACCACAAAATAATAGTGTACAACGTCAAAAAGAGAGGCCTTCGTACCAGCATGTGAAATCATAACAAATTGATAGTCGTGATAAAGTGGTTAAGGCGATGAACTAGAAATCTATCGGGTGTTCCATGGCAAGTTCATACCCTGTCCATTATGTGAGCAGCAGGGCTGTGGGGAATACACAGTGTGTTGAGAATTTTCAGAAGATTAAGATGCATGGTGTTCATAGTTGCTAGGTCATTTGGATTCAGAACTGGCTTACTCATGGAAGACAGAATTTTATGACGGAAGGGCATTATTCTGTCTGGAGGTTGGGCATCAATGTAGATGGATGGATCGGTTCACCAGATCAAAGTTGTCCAGGGTCCGACCTCCCCAGAGGAGCATGGGTGAAGTTCAACAGACTTTGTACTGGAGTTGGGCGTTTCAATGCCAGCATGTGGAGATGGGGACTCCGCCAGAGCCCAGCCTGTGAATGCGGAGCAGAACAACAGACAGCCAACCATGTCATCTCTGGGTGCCCTCTCTCCCGCCCACCAAATGGAGCTCAGGGCCTGGCAGACATTGACGCCGAAACAACAACCTGGCTGCTCAACACCCAGCTTGAGATCTAACTATTCCTTTGGTTTATGTTTCATTCGCAAGACGAAGAAGAGAAGAAGGTTGGTTTGTGAGTTTGCAAATGCCATCCAGATTGCTGGAGTTGCAGAGAGTGAGGAAGGTTGGCAAAGTATGCACCAGGGTGGAGATCAACTACAAACATGGGTAGAGAAGTGGCAGATGGAGTTTAATCTGCACAAGTGTGAGGTGTTACACTTTGAGCATACAGTTGAGGTATACAGTTGATGGCAAAAATCCACATGGCATAGATATGCAGAGGGATCTGGGGGTCCAAGTCCACAGTTTCCCGAAAGTGGCTAAGCAAGTAGATGGTATAGAAGACGTATGGTGTGCCACATTTGGAGTAGTGTATGCAGTTCTGTTTGCCCCTTAATATGATGAACATGGAGGCTTCAGGGAGGTTGCAGAAGACGTTTATCAAAATGCTGCCTGAATGAGAAGGTATTAGACATAAGGAGAGGATGGACAATCTTTGATTGTTTTCCCTGGAATGTTAGAAGCTGAGGGGAGACCTGATAGAGGTATATAAAATTATGAGAGGCATAGGTAGAGTCGATAGTCAGACACTTTCTCCCAGTGTGGAAATGCCAAAGACCAGAGGACGGAGCTTTAAAGTGAGAGAAGCAAGGCAGATATGCAGGGTATATTTTGTCCATAGTGAGTGGCGGTACGTGGAACATGTAGGCAGGCCGGTGGAGATATGAGAGTGGCATTCAAGAGGCTTTTGGATAGGCACATTTCAAGGTAGGGAATTGAGGAATGTAGATCACAGGCTGGCAGAGGTGATTAGTTTAACAGAATCAGGTCCATTGCAGACATTGCTATAAGGTCATAAGGGAGAGGAGTAGAATTAGGCCATTCAGCCCATCAAGTCTATTCCACCATTCAATCATGGCTGATATATCGCTCCCCCCTAACCCGATTCTCCTGCCTTCCCATAACCCCCGACCACTGTAATAATCAAGAATCTATCTATCTCTGCCTTAAAAATATCCACTGATCTGGCCTCCACAGCCTTCTGTGGCAAAGAATTCCACAGATTCACCGCCCTCTGACTAAATAGTGTGCTGAAGGGTCTCTTATTGTGCTACAATTCTGGCAATGTAGGATTCGGAAAAATGATGGAAGGCATTCATGTAGTTTTTCTGTCTTTTGTTGAATTCTTACCATTCAATTATAACTTGCAAATTAAATTCAATCTAGTTACGAGTGAATTGGTGCACTTTGGGTGCCAAAATAAAGAAACCACGTTTGGTTGGTTGGAGGAAATATAAAAGGGTGCAGAGGTAAAGGATACACACATCATGAAAGTCACCAAATGAAAACAGAAAATGTCGGAAACGCTTAACCAATCGTGGAAAGAGAACCAGAATTAATGTTTCAGGTCTGAAACTCTTAGAGTCATCTAGTCATGGAGTGATACAGTGTGGAAACAGGCCCTTCGGCCCAACTCACCCATACTGGCCAACATGTCGCAGCTACACTAGTCCCACCTGCCTGTGCTGGGTCCATATCCCTCCAAACATGTCCTATCCATGTACCTGTCAATCTGATTCCTAAATGTTGGGATAGTCCCAGCCTCAACTACCTCCTCTGGCAGCTTGTTCCATACTCCCACCACCCTCTGTGTGAAAATGTTAGTCCTCAAATTCCTATTAAACCTTTTCCCCATCACCTAGAACCTAATCTTATCTTGTTCTCAATATCGTCTCTTTCTCTCTTTCTCTCTCTCTCCTCCCTCTTTCCCTCTCTCCCTCTCTCTGTCTCTCTCTCTCTCTCTCTCCGTCTCTCTGTGTCTCTCTGTGTCTCTCTCTCTGACTCTGTCTCCATGACTCTCTTGCTGTTCAAGTTCCAATGAATCTCCATTCTAAAAATATTGAAAGACTTTGGGGTGGAGAATTCCAGAAATTCATGATCTCCTGAGAGAAGGTATTCTTCTCATTTATCCCTTATATGGATATCTCTTATTCTAAAACAATGCCCTTCAGTTCATGATTACCTGTCAAGTGGAAACATGTCAACACCCATTCGGTTAATCAATCTCATAGCCTTATTTATTTCAATTAGATCACCTCTATGCACCAATAATTTAAGACATAATCTTCGCAACCCTTCGTCATACATCAAACCTGTCGTCCCAGGAACCAGTCCATTGAATTTTCCCTGTGGTTTCCCTCCAAGACAAGTATATCATTCTTTAAGGTCATGGCTAAAGAAAGCCTTTAACGTTCCAATTCCTTCCGTAGATACTGATAGACTGATAGGAAATGTTTTACTCAAATCACAAAGTACTGGAGGAACACAGCAGATCAGATAGCATCAATGGGGGGGAAATGAACAGATGATGTTTTGGGCCATCATCATTTGAAGTAATGGGCCTGTCCCACTTAGGCGATTTTTCAGGCAATTGCCGGCGACTGTCAAGTTGCTGGAAGTCGTCTGAAAAACCGGCAACTGGAACGGCGACTGTCAGAGAGGAACACACACACACACACACACAACCACACACACACACACACACACACACACACGCACACACACACACCACACCACATTATGCAGGCGTGGGACACACACAAACAGGGGTACAACACTGTCTGACACACACACAATCGCTTCCTTCACCAGCCCATTATGCAGGCGTGGGACAGGGCAAACAGGGGTAGCGCTGTCTGAGTGAAATTCACACGGTGCAAAGGTGATACAGACGCACACCGTGATGAACAGGAAAGTTGGCGCTGTAATTAAGATGGCTAAAGCACAGTGTACGGTAAGTCCTTTAAAAGAGGTGGGGAAATGGGGGTGAGAGAGGGGGAGGAGGGGGGTGAAAGGGGGGGAGAAGGGGGGGGGGGGGGGGGAAAAGAAACCGTTTAAGAAGCCAGAGATACACGGCTGTGAAACTCGGCGGACATTAACATCACCGGTCGGTTATCCTTAGTTCTAAAAACTACTGCTTACGTTTTTTTTTCCCCAATGAGCCAATGAAATTCACCGGTCAGCACCGCATACAACCTACGAGAACCTTCGACCTCCTGGCAACCCACTGGGACCTCCTGGCGACCCACCTATGGCACAAGAATTCTCTCTACTCTCCATGGCGACTTCATTCTAATCGCCGCTAATTTTACAACATGTCGAAAATTTTGCGGCAATCATAATAAGGCCGCGACTAATTCCCAGAATGCGGGAACTCCTCACGCCCATGAAGGCGACTCCCCGGCAATCACCCGCAAACATGTGGCGACCATGTGGCAACTGCATAGTCGCCTAAAAAGTCGCCTAAGTGGGACTAGCTCATAAGGGGGGAGAATGCTGGAAAAGAGAGATATTTTTATAATCCTAATACTATCTAATTACGGGATCAACTGCAAGCTGTTAACAAGTTAACATTGTTACAATGCAAAACGCTGTAGAGCATAATAAACCCACTTTTTCTTTTACTGATAATCACTTGTGGAAACCTTTATCTCTTTTACACCAGTCAATGTTTAAATGTACAATTTTCACACTGCAGTGCACATTTTTTTTAACTCAAAAAAGCACACAAAAATATCAAATTTTAAGGCATATATTAGGGGAGAATAATATCAACAATTAAAAAAATGCCTCAAGAGCCCCAAAACATAACCATGGAATAATCTTGTTGCAGCTGCAAAATGTTGTTTTACTTTAAACTGTATAGATGATGTTGGTCTTGGTTTAATGTGAACCTTAGACCAAGCTTCTGACAAAGTAGCTCAAAAGTCAAAATTAACAACTCAAACCACTTGTTCTATCTTACCTACTTTATGCTTAGCATTAAAACCTAAGGTGAAGCATGGTTCAACTACACAAAATGTCCATTAATATTAAGCTCCAGCTACTTTGCTTTTGAAGAACTGATCAGACACAATCCTTTAGCGGGTGGGCTGATGTAGTGACAGCATTTTCCATGTCACAGTTGATTAATGTTTGAAACTGCTGAAATGATTCCTAGGCCTCTAATGCCCCTCTTTGAAAGAGAACAAAGGCATGGTTTCAGGTACAGTATATAGAGCTGTGCCCTCGGCTGTTTTGGATGAGGCCCGTGGTGCATTACCAAGCAGCCTGTACAGTAACTCTCCGACCTTTAGAAAATGCTTTCACTGCTTCTGTGAAGTAATCCCATCATTAGATTTTATGGTCTCAGAAAGATTGATTTCAACAGGTGTAGAGTACAATAGTAGATCCAAATACTTGGCATTTAGCTAAATACTTTCACAGCCATTACTTTCTCTATGCAAGACCTCTCTATTTCGTGATGGATTAGGTACAAAACTTTAAAACAAATGGGGAAAAAAAAAGACAATATTTCAGCATTGAAAAGCTATACACGTCCAAAAGATTTACATGGCTGCCTGCAAATAACATAAAATCTTCATAAAATGACAGATAATTTACAGCACGGGATGAGGCCATACTGCCTGTTACATCCCTGCCGATTTCAATATTTCAGCAATAAATGAGGGTGGAAGATTGCAACCTTCACGTGGTCCGCCCTGTTTCGACGAATGCAATCAACCCGGTGTGCACAATCAAATAAGATCAAATAGAACAAGTTGTTCTTCAACTTTAGGCTGTGCACGCCATACGCAAGAAGAAGCAGAAGAAGAAGCAGCATTAAATGCATCTTTGTGGCTGATGGCTCTTTAAGTATCCATCCAAATACTATTTAATGAGATGTGGATTCTGGTCTCCACAGATCTTTGCACAATTGAATTCCAGACCACAACATCTTCAGGTGAAGGTGTATTTTTCTTGTAACCCCCTGATCATTCTACAAGGAGGAATTGTTTCCCCCCCCCCCCCCCCCCCCCCCCCCCCCCCCCCTTTTCACATTCCCCCACTGTTTAAAACATCTCAATTAATTCTCCACTTAGCCTTCTCTGTTTCATTGACCTAAACTATCCTCTGATCCACAATCTTACAGATCTGGCAATCAGTGCAATCACATCTGCCTTGTAATGTGGTGACCGGAACTACACACAAAAACACTGATGGTGTGATGAATTTCATCATTGAGTTCTGCCTTCACTGCGAGTGGCTCCCAGGATATGGGGAGTGCACCATGTTTCCCAAGCTCTCACTGCAAAGCTCTGTTTTTTGGGGGGTGTTGACATACACTGGGGGATAAGGTCGGATGAAGGACGTCTGCTTTCTGGATGTTGAGTATCAGCCCATCCCTCAGTAAATGAGAGGAAGATGACCTGGAGCTTCTCTGCAGTTTAGTTTAGTTTGGTTTAGAGACACAGCATGGAAACAGGCCCTTCGGCCCACCGGGTCCGAGCCGACCAGCGATCCCCACACACTAACACTATCCTACACCCAAGAGGGACAATTTTTACATTTACCAAGCCAAGTAACCTACAAACCTGTACGTCTTTGGCGTGTGGGAGGAAACCGAAGATCTCGGAGTAAAGCCACGCTGATCACGGGGAGAACATACAAACTCCACACTGACAGCACCTATAGTCAGGATCGAACCCGGGTCTCCAGCGCTGCAATCGCTGTAAGGCAGCAACTCTACCGCTGTGCCACCGTGACCATCATTTGTGCAGTAAACAAACTGACTACTAAGCTTGGGTTCTGGAGTGGAGGTCGTGTAGATTGAACAGTTTATTTGTCCTGTAGATTAATTCCTGATGAAACTCATCACACCCTCACTGTGTTCATAGTTCTGGTCACCACCTTGTAAGGCAGGTCTAGGTCCACTCCAGCTGGGAGTTGGATGGAGGTGAGGCACTATGGCAAGGTAAACTGAAAGGATTGTTGGGGCACAAATGAGAATTATTACCTAAAGACCAATCGTGTAAGATTATGTTTATGTGCCATTGTACCATGGTCCACCTGGCAGCAATGATCACTACCATCTTTCTAACTTAGCTATGCTCTATGACATGGACTGATTGCAGCAGGCACCTCAAGGTAGTGTAGTGATACCAGCACAATGCTGTCTCCACAAAACTATCCAAATCCACTGAAAAGATGAGGAGACATCACCAGCATTGAAGCTCCAACTACACCCAGCCTTCTCTATTGGGCAGTCCACACCATTTGCATGGATGGCACCAGAGTCACCTTACAGACACTCTATTCCAAGTTCAGGAAGACTGAGGGAAAGATTCAAGGATGTTCTCGCTTCCTCAAAAAGTGCGAAATCCTCGCTGACGCTGGAGAATCACTGGCCCACGACCACTCAAAGCAGAGGAGGAGCATTCAGCATGACTCAGGCAATTATGTTTTTTTTTGTTTTAGAGATACAACACGGAAACAGGCCCTTCGGCCCACCGAGTCCGCACCGACCAGCGATCCCTGCACACTTTAACACTATCCTGCACACACTAGGGACAATTTACATTTATACCAAGCCAATTAACCTACAAACCTGTACGTCTTTGGAGTGTGGAGGGAAAGCGAAGATCTCGGGGGAAAACCACGCAGGTCACGGGGAGAACGTACAAACTCCATACAGACAGCACCCGCAGTCAGGATCGAACCCGGGTCTCTGCTGCAAGCGCTGTAAGGCAGCAACTCTACCGCTGCGCCACCGTGCCGCCACTCCCACACACAAAACCAGGTATAAATGACAGAAGAAGCACACCACCCCTCTAACTACCCACTGCCACTGCCACCTGGAGCATCCAGCCTCATCTTTTCAGGAGTCTGCAATTCCCACATAGGCCTCATTTGTTACTATCAAACACAAAGAAGCAAGTCAACCCTGACCAGAGGAAATGACTAAGAAGAATAAGAGAACTGTACGCTGTGTTCAAGTTGAGGCATGACTGGTGTCAAATTCAGTATCCGGCCGGGACCTGCTATCCAGGAAAATCATACTATCCACAATTACATCAGGTAATGCAAAAGCGGAAAAAAAAAACCAGTGGAGAATATAATATTACAGCTACAGAGAAAGTGCTGATAATAAACAGTGCATTGGCCACAACGAGATAGATTGGAACATTGTGAATTCATTCCTTGCATATGAGAGTCTGATAAGAATGAGGGAGAAGTTAAGGGCCTGTCCCACGGGATGCAACTCCATGCAGCAAGCGCGACCTAAAGGGCCGGTCCCACCAGCATGCGCCTGCATGCGGCAAGCTCGACCAAACCAGAAATGGGGGCCGCGCAGAGGTCGAGTGAGTGACGTGAAGTGCGAGCGAAGTCCGTGGGAAGTTCGCGCGTGACGTACGTCGTCGAGGCGGCTGCGGGCCGGCGGGCCGTTGCCGCGCAGAATTTTTTAACATAGTCAGTTTTTCGTAGCCCCGCGCAATGTCAGGACCAGCTCCGCACAAGTCCATACGGCTCCGGCGATCGAAGTGGGACCGGCCCCGCGAGGCCGTACGGCTCAAGCGACCACGTTAGGTCACGCTCTTGCCGCATGGAGGCACATGCTGGTGGGACCCGCCCTTTAGGTCGCACTTGCCACATGGAGTCGCATGCCCGTGGGACAGACCCTTTATTCTTGAATCGGATGGTACGTGCTTTCAAGCATTTGTACCTTCTATTTGACAGGAGAGGAAAGAACCGAGATTGACAGAGTGGTCCTTAATTATGTTGGTTGCTTTCTGAGGTAGCATGAAGTAAAGGTGAAGTCAATGGAGGGATATATTTCATCCCATTCAATTCAATTCAGTTTATTGTTACGTGTATCGAGGTAGAGTGAAAAGCTTTCTTGTTGCGTGCTAACCAGTCAACAGAAAGACAACACATGATTACAATCAATCCATTTACAGTGTATAGACACATGATAATGGAATAACGTTCAGTGCAAGATAAAACTAGCAAAGTCCAGTCAAAGCCAGTCCGAGAGACATCAAAGAGGCGGACAGTCACTGTTCTCTGGTTGTGATAGGTTGCCTGATAACAGCTGGGAAGAAACTGTTCTGATGATTTATCCATTTTTACACCTGCAAAAATGTAATTACGAAAATTACCCACATCCATCACCTCTTCAAAAGATAGACACAACTGCTGGAGTAATGCAGTGGGCCAGGCAGCATCTCTGGAGACAATGGAGAGGTGATATTTCAGGATGGGACCCTTCTACACACCAGAAGATCGTTGGTATAAACCAGCATCTGCAGTTCCTTTTAATTCCACAGTTTCTACACATGGGCTGTCTTTCTAGTTTTCATAGACCCGTTCTTTCCTTGAATTATTTCTTGCTCTTCGCATACTGATTGGATCTTCTAAATTTTTATCACAGAAAGTGACCATCCAATTCATGGGACTTGTGCAAATGCATTACTCCATTCAATGTTTGCCTCTTGCCTTCACATACAATTTGCAGTCACCTTTTTGTTTCTGGTTGTTCATATCTTGAATTCCAGGAGTAGATTTGAACCATCAGACCAAAATTTCAAGTAGGATTAAAGATGCTGCTTAGCATGAGAGAGTTTTCATTTTGAACTTCCACTCTTCGGCTCAATTCCATTAGAACACTCCACAGAAGGCTAATTATTTTAACCAAAAATAGCATTTGCCTAAAGTATTTGATGATAGTGTGGTTGGAAGAGTTTGATGCAAAATAATATTTTTACAAATAGGTTTTGAGTGACACAAACAAAACAGATTTTATATAACCATATAACGATTACAGCACGGAAACAGGCAATCTCGGCCCTTCTAGTCCGTGCCAAACACTGACTCTCACCTAGTCCCATCTACCTGCACTCAAACCATAACCCTCCATCCTTTCCCGTCCATATACCTATCCAATTTATTTTTAAATGATAAAATCGAACCTGCCTCCACCACTTCCACTGGAAGCTCATTCCACACAGCTACCACTCTCTGAGTAAAGAAGTTCCCCCTCATGTTACCCCTAAACCTTTGTCCCTTAATTCTCAAATTATGTCCTCTTGTTTGACTCTTCCCTACTCTCAATGGAAAAGGCTTATCCACGTCTATCCCCCTCACCATTTTAAAGACCTCTATCAAGTCCCCCCTTAACCTTCTGCGCTCCAAAGAATAAAGACATATCTTGTTCAACCTTTCTCTGTAACTTAGGTGCTGAAACCCAGGCAACATTCTAGTAAATCTCCTCTGTACTCTCTCTATTTTGTTGACATCTTTCCTATAATTTGGTGACCAAAATTATACACCACACTCCAGAATTGGCCTCACAATTGTACATTAAATCCCTTGCCTTGTACAATTGTACATTAAATCCCAACTTCTATACTCAATGCTCTGATTTATAAGGGCCAGCACACCAAAAGCTTTCTTTACCACCCTATCTACATGAACTATTTTAATTTTTCTTTCTCAATAAACGTGTTTGTCTTCTGATAAATGCTCCTGAACAAAATCCTTTTCATTTCAAATGCAAATGTAAACAATTTTCCTGCCACGTACAGGATTTTTCATAATGTGGTGACAATTTGTGGCAAGGTCAGACTTTACCTCAACATTATTTGGCATCCTACCTCATAAGAACAATGGTTTGGGTATGTTATTTTATAGACTTGCAGGCAATCAAACATGAATGTCAGGCGGCACTGATGGACTCTGAGGGCAATATTGTTCAACTTAACTTTTTCCAGAAACTTAGCAATCAACTACCTTCTGTGTCCATGATTTCCATGTGCTTTGTCTATAAATATCTGACCACTACAAAACAGAACAACATCTGATTGTACTTACTGGTTGTTGGTTCTGCAAAATATACTCATCTCTCCTCTCTTCTGAGTGCCAGTGACAGTACTCTTCATTACCCCTTAGGCGCTTTTGATCAGAGAAGAGCGATATGTAGCAAAGCACACACAAATCAGGACTGGCTGAATTGTTGTAGAAACAGTAAAATAGAAATATGTGTCCTTATGCCATCTTTTTCACTGTTTTCAAATATGTTACACTTTAAAACAAAACCCTTACTCTTTTGTGGACAAGCATGGCAGCCGTTTTGCACACAACCAACTTTCATGTCGAACACAAGAGCTAAATGATCACATCTTGCATTTAATGGTGCTGATTGGGATAACACCATCATCCCACAGAGACGTGGAGAAACTAACCCTGCTGGGCCTCAACACCACCCTGTGTCACTGGATCCTGGACTTTCTGACAGAGAGACCGCAGTCAGTCCGTGTTGGCAAGAACACCTCAGGCTCGATCACGCTGAGCACCAGCTCCCCTCAAGGCTGTGTGCTCAGCCCGCTGTTGTTCACACTGCTCACACATGACTGTGCTGCTAGATTCAGCGACAACAGGATTATAACATTCACAGATGATACCACAATGGTGGGACTCATCAGTGGAGAGGATGAAACAATGTACAGGGAGGAAGTGAAACAACTAGTGGACTGGTGCGGCAACAACAATTTAGAATTAAACGTAGACAAAACAAAGGAGATGATTTTCGACTTCAGGAGGTCGCAGCCCAAACACACACCCCCTCAACATCAGTGGCACCACAGTGGAGAGAGTGGAGAGCATAAAGTGCCTCGGAGTGCGAATCGCAGACAATCTCACTTGGTCCAGGAACACCAGTGGGATTGTCAAACGGGCCCATCAGCGGCTGCACTACCTGAGGAAACTCAAACAGGCCTCACTCCCTACCAACATCCTCAGGACTTTTTACAGGGGCACGGTGGAGTCTGTACTCATGTACTGCATGAACATGTGGTACTCCAACTGTAATTGCTCAGACAGGAAGTCTCTGCAGAGGGTAGTGAGGGGAGCAGAGAGGATCATTGGCGTCTCGCTACCCTCAGTATAAGAACTGTTCCAGAGCCGCTGCCTGAAAAAAGCACTGAGCATAGCAAAGGACAGACTGTCCCCACTCCACACACATCTGGATCTCCTGCCATCAGGCAAGAGATACCGTAGCATCAAAGCCCAGACAACCAGACTGCTAAACAGCTTCCTTCCACAGGCTGTGAGGCTGCTAAACAGACACTCCACCTGATTCTGCTGCTTTTGCACTGACAATTTAATAACTGGCACTGAGCAATAACTCTGACACTGGCTCGGGCCACTTAAATCAGCTGCCCTGGTCATTTTATGACTGTTTCTACTTGTATTTTAATATTGCTGTTTTTACCTGCACTTTTTTAAACTATTCGTACTGTTTTATCAGGAACTGGATTGTTTTTTAAATTGTTTTTATTTTATGCGTGAAATGTTTAAGTTTATGTGCGATGCTCCGGTATTCCCTGGGAAACGTCTTCTCATTTTGCACTGTACAACTGTTGCTTTGCAAGATGACAATAAAAGATGATGATGATGATGATGATTGAAAAATGAATACTGGCCAGAACTTCCCGTTCGTCAAATGCTGTTGTGGCACATATAGCAACATTTCAGTTCACCATCTTTAGAAAATGCTGACACTTCCATCAATATCGGGCTCATTCAATTGTGCACTATACAGACTAGACTATACAGACTAGATCATGACCCTTTGAAGGCATTCTTAGGAAAGAAGCCTCGGCCAATTGCTCCAAGCTTATGAAGGATACCAATCATGCTGTTCTGTTGCAGAATACATCCTGGATCCCATGAACTAAATGTAGCCCAACACAATGGGTGCCATTATCTCTCTGCTCCAATTACATGCTTAACTACTCCTCCTGACAGCATCACAACTCTTGCTGCCTACTCTCACCTGTCCTCCTGGCCTTCTCCACAGATGCCTCCAAATCCCTCCCCTACCCCAGCAACTGGTGAAACAATTGCCCAATTCCACCCGCTTGGCTGTGGCCTTTACCACATGGACACCCCACTATCACCAGAAACGCACCAACTCTCATCTCTGACTCTTTCCCAGCCACCACTGCTCTTTCCCTGACTCCCACTGCCCTCTGATTCCCCCTGTACCTCATCCCCACTCACACTGCGCACTCCAGTCTCCCATGTCCAACCAAACTCCCACTACAGTTCCGTCTTCTGCTCTTCGACTTCCACTGACTCCCATGGCTCACACGACTCCCCCCAGCGATTTCCACTGCTACCCGACTGGGCTCCCATAATCACCCTAGTCTCACCTTCCCTCCATCAAATGTTGCAGTCTTCATCGCCGACCTTCCATTCCCTTCACCTTCCAAAACCCTGTGTCATTCCCATAATTCGTAATGTAGTCACCTCTGACTCAGCGTGAGCCCTTGACTCCCACCCACCAACTCTGCTGTTGAACACAAACCCCCATCCCACCTGTCTAACTCCCTTTACCGCATATGCCTCAGCTCCCATCCCTACACCCATCCAACTCCCACCAGTCGATCCCACCTCTGTTCCCACACAACTCCCACCCTACACCTGCGCAACTCCTACCACAGTACCTGACCAACTCCCACTGTGATACTATGATTCCAGGAATTAGTAGGTTAACATACGATGAGCGTTTGATGGCACGTGGGCCTATATTTGCTAGAGTTTAGAAGAATGAGCGGGGGACCTCATTGAAACATACAGAAAAGCGAAAGGCTTGGATAGAGCGGATGTGGAGAGGATATTTCCACTAGTGGGAGAGTCTAGGACTAGAGGTCATAGCCTCAGAATTAAAGGATGTTCTTTTAGAAAGGAGATGAGGAGGAATTTCTTTAGTCAGTGGGTGGTGAATCTGAGGAATTCTTTGTCACAGAAGGTTGTGGAGGTAAAGTCAGTGGATATATTTAAGGCAGAGATAGATAGGTTCTTGATTAGTACGGGTGTCAGAAATTATTGGAAGAAAGCAGGATAATTTTTTTTTTTCATACAAAATGCTTTTATTCAGAACAAACACAAATACAAAGTAGTAACACGATCAAAGAATGCCTATATTGGCATTTTACAAAGTTAACAA
Organism: Leucoraja erinaceus; assembly: GCF_028641065.1. Lineage (NCBI taxonomy): Eukaryota > Metazoa > Chordata > Chondrichthyes > Rajiformes > Rajidae > Leucoraja > Leucoraja erinaceus. Next base: position 150,475,305 of record NC_073377.1, read on the forward strand.
ATTAAAATATTAACATTTTTATCAACAATACATTCGACCTCCCGCGGTGACCAGCGTTCACGGAAGGCCTCCAGAGAACCGTGTGTTCCCTCTCCAGGGACACGCATGCACGGGCGTAACCCCGGTAAAGGGGCAGGCAGCCGACCGCTGTGCGGCCGTCAACTGTCCACTGCCTGAACCTGCAAATGGCCATCTTGGCCAGGCCCAGGAGCAAACCAACAGGGAGACCCATCCCCCCTCTGTGCCCAAAAATCAATAGTGTCGGACTAAAGTGGAGCCAAAACCTGAGGAGCAGCATGAGAATGGCGTTAGGAGGGAGTGATAGATCAGCCATAGGTACACAAAATTGCTGGAGAAACTCAGCGGGTGCAGCAGTATCTATGGAGCGAAGGAAATAGGCACGTTTCGGGCCGAAACCCTTCTTCAGACAGATCAGCCATGATTGATTGGCGAGTAGAGTTGATGGGCAGAATGGCTTAATTCTAGACATTTCACATATGATCTTATTACCTTATGATCACCAGCCGTCCGTTACTACTGCAGCCTCCCGACTCTCACTGCTACCCTCCAACTCTTACTGCAAACCCATCTCCAACAACCTGCTGTTGGACTCTTGAATACATTTCTGCCCCGGCCTACTGCTGTCACAGTCCCTCTACCAATGTTTGCTGCCATTTTCCTTTTGTTAAATATTGACATCCCTTGATTGCCGAACAATGTAATAAAAATCATAATGAAGTGAGCACAAGTTGTGATTGCATAACTTAAAAGTTTAATGTTACAGAAATCACAGTCCTGCTACAGATTTAGGAAAAATTGCGTTTTTATTTCATGGCAAATAGTAATATGTCTAGATCTTTTGGGTCATTCAGATGTTTTGTTCTCAGTGGTATTCTTTTCCCTTCTCAATTTCTACGAAGATTGAGGGCTTAACCCTCTCCTGGCCTATTCTGATGCACTAACTACCAGTGAGCACTGTGATGTTGTGTGCAGTAATAGCTGTAAAATAGTCTCCCGTTGTCCATTTTTGCTAGTAGAGGCAGTGGTGAAGAACTGCAGAAAAAAATAGCTGAATTATTTTTATGCTTCTGTTTTGCTGTTTTGGTAGCATGTCAGTCGGTCAAACTTCAGTAGTATGCTAATGTCCTGCTAGATTTCACCTTTCATGCTGGAACACTCAAAGATGAACGTAAACAAAGGAAAAGCAAACCAGTCCTCCTGCCATCTGCATGACAGCATGAAATCTCCCAGCCATTTGGAATGAGTTCATCTTGCTTCTCTTTGCCAAATAACAGGGTTAAAAGAAGTCTTCTTTTTCTGCTGCGAGGTGAGTGGAAGCAGAAGTGAGCTACTGAGACTGAAAGGAGCCTTGAACCTCGTATCTGAGGAAGGGTGTACTGGCCCTGGAGAGGGTCCAGATGAGGTTTACAAGAATGATCCCAGGAATGAGTGTGTTAACTTATGATGAGCATTTGACGGCACTGGACCTGTACTCGCTAGAGTTTAGAAGAATGAGGGGGGTAACCTCATTGAAACACACCGAATAGTGAAAGGCCCGGATAGAGTGGATGTGGAGAGGATGTTTCCATTATTGGGAGAGTCTAGGAGTAAAGGTCATAGCCTCAGAATTAAAGGATGTTCCTTTAGGAAGGTGATGACAATGCATTTCTTTAGTCAGAGGGTGGGGAATCTGTGGAATTCCCTGCCACTTAAAGCTGTGTAGGCCTTCAATGGATATTTTTGAGGCAGAGATAGATAGTCTCTTGATTAGTACGGGTGTCAGGAGTTATGAGGAGAAGGCAGGAGAATAAGGTTAGGAGGGAGAGATAGCTCAGCCATGATTGAATGGCGGAGTAGGCTTGATGGGCCGAATGGCCTAATTCTTCTATTACATGACTTTATTATATTATAGTTATAGAGGATCAGCATGGACGGGTTCTTTTGCCCCCTGGGTAAACGCTAAAAATCAAGAACCCATGTTTATCCTAATTCTACCTTAATCAGTTTTCTCTGCCACAGAAGGTAGTTGAGGCCAGTTCATTGGCTATATTTAAGAGGGAGTTAGATGTAGCCCTTGTGGCTAAAGGGATCAGGGGGTATGGAGAGAAGGCAGGTACAGGATACTGAGTTGGATGATCAGCCATGATCATATTGAATGGCGGTGCAGGCTCGAAGGGCCGAATAGCCTCCTCCTGCACCTATTTTCTATGTTTCTTAGTTTCTATGTTTTATTCCCACACAGATACACGCACCACCCCCATTCCCCATTCAATTTATCGTTACACTTGGAATAATTTATGGTGCTCAATTGACCTTCAAACCCCAAAATCTTTGGTAGAGAGGAGATAACTCATGCAATCACAATGAGGACGGGCAAACTTCACACAGACAGCACCAAGGTTAGGTTTAAACTCTCACTGGAGTTTGGCGGATCAAGTCCGTTGTCACCCTGTGCACTACATTGTACATTGTACACCACATTTAAGTATCACACCAAAAGCTACAGGAGATAATTCCAGCAAAAATATTTTCCCAATTAATTTTAGAATATAACTTAATCCTGCCATGGAATTCCTTGTATTTTGGTTTTATCATCATGCCTCTTGAACCCCATCCTGGGAAATTGAACTTCTCACTGAGATATGATGCTGCATCAAAACATATGGAGATTTGGAACATAGGGGAGATATTCTACCACCTGGCTCAAATGACAAGTTGGTCCGACTCCATCTGATTGAACGTACATAAGTAGCACGACTATTCTGCGGCACCTAAGTGTGCTTTCTGTTCAAAACAAAGCTCTGGAAATCTCTACACAACACTCAATGCTGAATAATCTGTAGAGTGACGGAACTGTCATTAAACAGTCATTAAAGAGAGTACTCCAGTGGCATTGAACTGAAGTTTCACACACAAAGCAAAGTTCAAGTTACCTTCACCTACAAAAGACCATTATTTTTAACTAATTAACACGTTTTCTGTGTATGGCAATTATGATATCCCAGATGTGACAAGCTTAGAAAACCCGAATGAAAAGACATAATGACATCACTAAATCACCAAAAGGGGCTGACATGAGTGGAATTATCCTTTCATTCGCAATTTCTGAGGGGATTATAACATCATTAGCTCGTCAAAAGGACTCTCTGGAAGTGGCACAGATCAGCCTGTTTTAATTTGCATTTTCACAACACAGTTGACACTTTTTTCTAACATTAACGCTACTATAAGGGCATAGTTCCTTATTCGCTATAATGATAAATGTAAGCATTCACACTGTTCCTAATAATACCAGCATTATTATCACTACAGTTTTTAGCTGTGCACCGTATTCAGAGCAGTTTCATCTCCATCCCAGATTTGCAATGAGGGTGACCTTTCTAGGGCTGCCCATCAACAGAGGTAATACATCGATCTTGACAGCAGACCTTTGCAAATGCAGACACAGAAGTCAACCATCCCCGAGCTCACACCCGTCCCCGCGCACAATTAATTATGTCTTTTGACCTCTGCTTCCGCGGTTAAGTCCCAGTCATCCAGCATTTATTTGTTGAGAAATCCCGACAACCTGGCTCACACATTAGTCTGTAATGTGAGCTGAAGGTCCAGAGTACAAGCAGGGTGTGTCACCAAGGCCAGGGGTGTGGCCAGCACAGGAGTACAGACTAAAAGTTCACAGCCAGGGTCTGGAGTGCTCATGTGCAGCATTTTAATAACAAAATGAAATTAAAGCCCATCTGGATATTAATCCAAGTAACAGTAAAAAGTCTGGACAACCTACACATCTAGAATCAGCAACGTATTGAAGACGTTGTCCGGACTAGCGGTTTTCTGGTGGTTGTCAGAGCATTTAATACAGAAATAGGATGGCTTGTATGTGATATTGTAAATCCACCTACATTCACAACTGAATGTTAGTTTCATATGTGATCACAAATATATATGAAGAAAGAATGGATAGACTGGGCTTATATTCACTGGAATTTAGAAAGATGAGAAGGATCTTATAGAAAATATAAAATTATTAAGGGATTGGACAGGCTAGATGCAGGAAAAATGGTCCTGATGTTGGTGGAGTCCATGAACCAGGGTCACAGTTTAAGAATTAGGGGGGAGGCCAATTAGGACTGAGATGAGGAAAATCTTTTTCACCCAGAGAGTTGTAAACCTGTGGAATTCTCTGCCACAGAAGGCAGTGGCAACCAATTCACTGGATGTATTCAAGAGAGAGTTGGATATAGCTCTGAGGGCTAACAGAATCAAGGGATATGGTGAGAAAGCAGGAACGGGGTACTGATTCTGGATGATCAGCCATGATCATATTGAATGGCGGTGCTGGCTCGATGGGCCGAATGGCCTACTCCTGCACCTATTTTCTACGTTTCTATGAATAATGAGTCCAATCAATGTCTACCCATATACACGAACTGTGGTTCTAGGGCTCCGGCCAAAGGAAGTTCAAAGGTTTTAAAAAAGCACACTGTGCCTTCGTAGATCATAACATTCCATTGCATTGTTGGAGGTTGTAGATTGGTTATTGCATGTGAACGAGTAGATGACGAGTCATCAAACCTGACCACGTTTGCCAAACTGTTTGGCAAATTTAAATTTCTCAGGATGCCATTCGGCATCAACTCGGCCAGCGAAGTCTTCCAGAGAAACATGGAACAGCTGTTCCAAGGACTCCCGTGTGCCATCAACGTAGATGATATCCTGGTATATGGCAGAGACACATCCTGGTATATGGCATGACAACAACCTAAAGCTACAGAGACACTTTTCCACATTCGGCGTATCTGTCCGTCTGCAAGCCGGCAACGGAAGACAATTTACCAGCCACGCTTTCAAACACGTTGCCAACCGATGGAACTTCCACCATATCACGAGCAGCCCCGAATACCCTCAAAGTAACGGGCTCGCCAAACGGGCCGTTAGATGGAACGCACCCACCTAGCCAAGTCGGATGTGTACCTCGACCTTTTAAACCTCAGAAACATCACTAGAGACAGGGTCCTGGGCTCACCAGCCCAAGCCTGATGTCCAGAACAACACGACCTCCAATATCAATTGCCTAGCAGAAGCTGGTGCCACAGGTGCTGAAGCCAGCCGCGGTCCAGAAGCACATTCAGGAGAAACACAACATCCAGAAACGATCGTATGACAAGTCTTTCGCTGAAACCATTACTGCGGGGCCAAGTCTTCCACTTGCAAACTACTATGGGACATTCCAGTCTAGGTTGCGTTGTTGGCCCGTCCAAGGAACCCAGATCCTACCTTGTCGATGTTGATGGCGCCCTGTACCGACGGAGCCACCAACACTTGCTGTCTGTAAAGGAACCACGACCTCCACCAGCCGATCCTTTTGCTCCACCTTTATTGTTCCAGCCCTCTGCTGCTGTGGCCACCACTAGTCCCAGCATGTCCTGTTCTCCACCGCGACCGGTGGCTATGACTAACAACACTACCTCTCCCGCATGCTCCCCATATCGGTCACCTCAAGTGTCCCCTGCTGCTTTCTCACTTCCGGGTTCACTGCCTCCCTCTCCCACTAACGTTTCTGGCCCGGAGAGAGAGGGGTTGGTCCGTACACGTTCGGGCCGCATTAGTATACCGCCTGACAGATACGACGAGTATGTTTCAATTCGGAAGTTGCATGAGTGTTTAACTATATTCGCTCATTACAGGGAAGGATGTAGATTGGTTATTGCATGTGAACCAATCATAGTAGAAATAGCATCACTAGCCCCACCTTACTGTATGCTTTATACCAACACCCACTTCCCACACCAGGCAGTCTTGGAAGCGGTAACGATGAACTAACAACTACCAACCTGCTGTACCGCTAGACTATGTGTACAGATTAAAGACGACTTTGAACTCCCGACTGTGTAATTTGCTTATTTACAGTGGTAGATTATAAAGCTGGAGATACTCAGCGGGTGAGGCAGCATCAGGAGTGAAAGAATAGGCAACATTTCGGGCCAAAACCCTTCTTCAGACGTTGCCCGAAACTTTGGCCATTTCCTTTGCTGCCTCACCCGCTGAGTTTTTCCAGCATTTTTGCCTACCTTCGATTTTCCAGCATCTGCAGTTCCTTCTTAAACAGTATCATGTTCGGTGCCTATGTGCAATTCCACCATTGACCTGCGGGTGCTAAAAAGTGCACCTGAAGGCACTTCCACACTTGGAACAAGGTGAGCCCTGGCATCGACATCTATGCCCCAGGGTGAAGAGGTGAAGCCAGGTTGGGGTGAGTGGAGAAAGGTCCATGTGCCCAGGGCAGTATTTATGTCGGGCCCAGAGAAGCTGGAGGAGCAAAGATAATGTTTGCATTTGACTTTTCCGGAGCCAAAGAGACCAGTCACTGGTCTTTTCAGGTAAAAGCACGTATGCTACCCACTTCAATTCTAACGTATCTGAAGTGAGAGAACTCTGTACTACATGGAAGCAAACCCCTAGGTCCAGCACATCCATGCTAACATTTATGTTGTTTGGTGTTTTTTTAATATTCAATCCAATCTTCTGACCTTCTATCCAACTTTCTACAATAACATGTTTTTACTTTAAGTTTGATACCATCTTCATCCTTTTTCATTAACCAGAATGGTGGGTCAGCCCCTTGGATTTTTTTCTTTCCCATTTCATACTCAGAAAGGTCCCCTTAACTATCTCCCATTGTATGTCAATTGACCAATCACTTAAACCTGACTTGCCAATTTACATTTGTTTGGCGTCATGACCTCATATTGTCCAAGTAAAAACATAAAATATACTAGTCCTGAACTCATTGTTCTTTCACTTAAATATAAGTTGAATTATTTTATATTCACTGCTACCAAGGGATTCCTTCGCTGTGAGTTAGTAATGAATTCTATTCCTTGAAAAATACCATGCCTTGTATAGTCCTGAAAATACTCAAGGGTGTCAAGGTGTCAGGGAGAAGGCAGGAGAATGGGGTTGAGAAGGAAAGATAGACCAGCTATGATTGAATGGGGCAGTAGACTCGATGGGTTGAATGGTCTACATCTGCTGCTATGGCTTACGAACTACCCAGAGAACATCTCAATGAAGTTTCCTGTGCAACAGTTATTTCTACTTTATATTTAAATCAAATGCACCATTGCTTTACCTTTTTGCCAAGCTGATGACAATACTTCATAGTCATGCGGAGAATGCAATGGTCATGCTGAAATGTATGTATACTCTATGTGATGCCAGGTACTGGTTTACTTTGACCACAATGGTACCTTCCACCTTATCACTACCACCAACACTGCCACCAAGCAGTGTGCAGACCCCAACCAGCCTCCAAAAAATACAACTGAATGCACTCGGCAAGTTCTGCAGCATCTGTGAAGGGACATACACAAGCAATATTCACTTCCTCTATATCCTTCATGCACTCATCACCTATTCCTTCTTACTTTAGGTTCTCAATTTATCTTCACCCCCATCCCTCCCCCATTCCCATCCACCTACCATCCCTCCCTCTGGCACTACATTTAACTCCCCACCTTACTTTCTTTGCAGATTCAACCATTTGCATTCAATTGTCTCCCTCACTTGTCACCTCATGCCTTGGTTACGATCTCCATTCCCCCACCCGACTTATCTGCCATTCAACCACTCCTTACCCTGGACCCATCTATTCCTTTCCAGCTTCTGGCCCCAATCCTAACCCCGCTCATCTTTCTACCAGCCTGTTCAATCACCATCAGTCTGAGAAATGGTCTCAACCAGAAATGTCATCCATTTCTCTCCACAGATCCTGCCTAACACTGAGTTTCTCTAGCAGTTTGTTCTTTTGCTCCAGGATTCCAGCATCTGCAGTTGCTGTCTCCTCCTTACCTCCCGGCTGTATGGGGTGATGCCAAATTAAGTCATTAACTACATGAGATACATTTTTTCTAATTGTTTAAGAAAATAAACCACACAGATTAGATATGCGTCACAAACCTTTATTAAGCTTCCACATAATGAAGCCGACACTGGATACCGCAAAGTTGACACCCATGCTCTGAAAGATAATCTCATTTTCATAAGCGGAGAACCAGAAACACTGATCCACCCAGATATCAGGAAGATGCAGGTAATTAGAAAAGCAAATAAACAATTTTCTTTTTTGATATTCTTTTTCATACCAGTAAGATGATACATTTTACATACGGTTTTAAATGCTGGTTTTCTAATATCACGCAGGTCTCATTGTACTTCCCCTTTTCCTAACCTAACACCATTCTGATAATAATCTACCTTCCCGTTCTTGCCACCGAAGTGGATAACCTCACATATATCCACATTATATTGCCTCTGCCTACTCACCCAACCTGTCCAAGTCACCTTGCATCCTCATAGCATCCTCTTCACAGTTCATACAGGCACCCAGCTTTGTTTCATCTGCAAATTTTCTAATTTTACTTTTAATTCCTTCATTTAAATCATTAATGTATATTGTAAATAGCTGCGGTCCCAGCACCGAGCCTTGCGGCACCCTAGTCATTGCCTGCCATTCTGAAAGGGACCTGTTAATCCCTACTCTTTGTTTCCTGTCTGCCAACCAATTTTCTATCCATATCAATACCCTACCCCCAATACCATGTGCTCTAATTTTTCCCACCAATATCCTATGTGGGACCTTATCAAATGCTTTCTGAAAGTCCAGGTACACTACATCCACTGGCTCTCCCTTGTCCATTTTACTTGTTAGATCCTCAAAGAATTCCAGAAGATTTGTCAAGCATGATTTCCCCTCTGTAAATCCATGCTGACTCGGACCGATCCTGTTACGACTATCCAAATGCGCTGCTATTACATCCTTGATAATCGACTCCAGCATCTTCCCCACCACCGATGTCAGGCTAACTGGTCAATAATTCCCTGCTTTCTCTCTCCCTCCTTTCTTGAAAAGTGGGATAACATTAGCTACCCTCCAATCCACAGGAACTGATCCAGAATCTATAGAACATTGGGAAATGATCACCAATGCATCCACAATTTCTAGAGCCAACTCCTTGAATAGCCTGGGATGCAGACCAGCAGGCCCTGGGAATTTATCTGCCTTCAGTCCCATCAGTTTACCCAACACCATTTCCTGTCTAATGTGAATTTCCATCTGTCACTCTAGGTCCTCTGTCCCCTAGTACATCTGGGAGATTGTTTATTTCTTCCTTAGTGAAGACGGAACCAAAGTACCTGTTCAACTCATCTGCCATTTCCTTGCTCCCCATAATAAACTCACCTGTTTCTGTCATCAAGGGACCCACATTTGTCTTAACTATTTTTGTCCTCTTCACATATCCTCTTCACGTAGCTTTTACTATCCTCCTTTATATTCTTGGCTAGCTTACCTTCGTACTTCATCTTTTCTCCCCGTATTGCCTTTTTGGTTACCTTCTGTTGATCTTTAAAAGTTTCCCAATCCTCTGGCTTCCCGCTCATCTTTGCTATGATATACAGCTTCTCTTTTATTTTTATACTGCCCTTGACTTCCCCTGTCATACTAAATCATACTTTCCCCGAGCTGAAGTATTTGATTTTAAAATGAGAAAATGTCAAGTTTCTGAAGGCATCAAGATATTCAACTTTTTGCTATCCTCTCGAATAAAATTAGGCCATGAATTTATCCATGGGAATTTCATTTGCTTTTCATTATGTTTATGCATATTTTCATTGAGGTTACTAAATCTAAATTATTATTTAGGTTAATCATTTTCCATAATGGGCCTAAATATATACAACACGCGCGGCATGGTGATGCAGCAGTAGAGTTGCTGCCTTTAAGCGCTTTCAGCGCCAGAGACCCGGGTTCAATCCCGACTACAGGTGCTGTCTGTACGGAGATTGTACATTCACCCCGTGAACACAAGGGTTTTCTCTTAGATCTTCGGTTTCCTCCCACACTCCAAAGACGTACAGGTCTGTAGGTTAATTGGCTTGGTATCAATTTTATATTGTCCCTCGTGTGTGTAGGATAATGTTAATGTGCAGGGATCGCTGGTCGGCACAGACTCAGTGGGCCGAAGGGCCTGTTCCCGTGCTGTATCTCTAAACTAAAAATAGGATTAAAGAAGAGCTGATTTCAGTTGGTAGAGCAGATACAACTATCCTTGTATGTTTGTACAAACTTGGGTAATAAATTACTTACTTAGTTACTTACTTACTACTTATTATGGAAAATGCATGGTAATGTATTTGGATAGATTCATAAATATGAAGGTTAAAACGCACATTTCCTGTAATATATAGTATCACAGGTATAATATCGCGTGCCATCAGGACCACACAGCTCCAGACCTCAATACAATCTTTGTCCAAACTTACACAAAGGAATTAAATTTCTATAGGTTAGGTGACAGAATTAAACAAATCCTGCCAAAATATATGTCAATGAGAATCAGGGAGAATACCGGTACTCTTCACTGGCTGGACTCATAACTTGCACAAAGGGAAATGCCTGTGGTTGTTGGAAGCAAATGACTTCGGCCCCAAGACGTTGTTTCCAGTGTTCCTTGGGACAATATTCTTGGCCCAAACACCATGAGCTGTTATATCATTGACTTTCACCAGCATAATGCCAGAAGTGTTGGAGTTCACTGATGACTTGAGGATGTTAAGATCATTTTGCAACGCTTCAGATAGTGGGGGGAAAAAAAAAATGCAGGCAGCAGGACATGGATATCATCCAAGTTCAACTGTCAAGTGACATTCATCATACAGAGATCAAGCAATATTAATTTCTAATCACAAAAACCCAACCACTAACATCAATAGCATTACCATCAAAACTCCCACTAATAACATTATGTGTATCACTATCGATAAGTAACTTGACTGCACCTGCTAGGTAAATAGTGGTAAAAGAAAACCATCAGGAGGTGGGTTTTCTGTGACGAGATGCTCATCTGATTCCCCAAAGCCCTTTTCTGTCATCTAGAGAGCACAAAGGATTAGATATTCTCCACTTGCCTGGATGAGAGGAGATTAAACAACATTAACGCTCCTTGACAACAGTTAGAACAAAGAGGCTTATCCGCTTTTCCTATCCTTCACATTGAATATTCACTCCCAGCTCCACAGGTGTTGTTTCCACATGAAAATACACTGCAATGAGTGGCCAGATATCCTCCATAAAGCTCCCAACTGCTTTATGAAGTTCAAGGGGCAGCAGAAATGTTGCGACGCCAAGTCCTTCAATTTTGTTCTGAGCCACACGGCAGAGTGACGTGGAAATGTATTTCCGTTCGTTCATGATTGCTAGGTCAAAATCCTGGAATTTCCTGCCTAATGTACTGTGCTGACACCATGTGAAAAGCAACAGTACAAGAATGGTGATCACCACTGCCTTGTCAAGGGCAAATAGTATTGGGCAGTAATACAGGCCTTGCTTTTTTTTTAAGTTGATTTTTTTTTGTGAGCGATGTCAAAAAATGTAATTTGAAAGATTATATTTCAAAGAATTCAAGTGGTGCAGTATTTTACACTGGAAACTCTGCATGCCACATAATGATAGACACAACATCTGAGCTGCGATTTCCCACAGGTAGCATGTTTCAGGCTTTCAGTCATGCTGTGATGTATAATCAGGGAGTGGAAACCTGGATGTTTTCCACAGAGAAGCAGTGGGAAAAAAATCTGTGGTAAAATCACCTGGGAATGTTCACACTCAGCAGCTGTAAGCATGGCGCCTATAAGCATCATGCCAGTCTTTGCTCTCGAATTTAATAAATATTCCGCATGTATAAAGCATTAAAGTTCAGTACAAAAAAAAGAAATTTTAGATGCGTCAAGAATGGAAATTCTTAAACCATACAGTTCTCTCAGATCAAAGACAAAAACACTTTGTAACATTTAGTGTTGACATGCTGCTGAGTGTGACATTCAATTGTTTGGAATGCACCATCCCACTGTGATATGCTGTGCCATTTATGCTGCAATCCCATCCTTGAAATTAGCATTAATGCCACAGTAAAGACCCGAAACGTCACATATTCCTTCTCTCCAGAGAAATACTGTGGCATTAATACTAATTCTCCTTAATTTTCATTAATATTAATACTCCTTCGTCAGAAGAAGGGTCTTGACTGGAAACGTCACCCATTCCTTCTCTTCAGAGATGCTGCCTGTTCCGGTGATTTACTCCAGCTTTTCGTGTCTATCTTTGGTTTGTTCCTTCCTCCACAATATGTCTCTGTAGGTTTGCACAATGCACCCAAGCAATCAGTCAATAAGAGCAACTTAAAAACGCAATTGCTAGGATATATACAGATTCAGTCAACATGTTAAGCTTACATTAGTTTCCACTTCAAACACAATTTGTTTGTGGAGAAGTGTTTTGCAATTACCTTAAGGATGCGAGAAGCAAAAAATAAATCCCAATCTTTATTTATAAATCCCAATTGGAATGACCAGCTAAAACATCTTTACAGAACTATTAAACTAACACTTAAACTCATAAAGGATTTTTTTTTTTCCCCCCAAGATAATTCTTGAAGTATACCCGACCTTCTCACCGACAAAATTTTTCCTAAATCGACGATCATTGGAAAGGTACAAATTTGACTATCTATACATTATTACTTTATTTCCACCTCATCATAAATAATGGAGAAGTTAAACTGAGATTATTGTAATAAAGGTGCTTTCTTAATCCAGTGCTAGTTGCACAGAGGATATAGTGTACCCCTACTTCAAGGAAGCTAATTTCTCTATTGTCTGAAGAAGGGTTTTGACCCAAAACGTCGCCAATTCCTTCTCTCCAGAGATACTGCATGTCTCACTGAGTTACTCCAGCATTTGTGTATATCCTTTCTATATGAATGCTTGATATCACTTTGCATCAATGACTTTCCTGTTGTTTCTGTTACTTCAATCCACCAAAGATTGATAGCATCAGAAAATAATATGTTACGAAGGGAAGGAAAGCACACCGTCCATTTTGCAACATGGATTGAGATATATTACAAAAGAAGTTGGAAAGGGTGCTGGAAGATTCACGAGGATGTTGCCAGGCCTCGAGATGCCTAGGCTACAGGGAGAGGTTGAGCAGGCTAGGATTCTGTTCCTTGGAGCGCAGGAGGATGAGGGGTGATCTTATAGAGGTGTACAAAATCATGTGAGGAATAGATCGGGTAGGCGCACAGAGTAGGAGAAACGCGAACCACAGGACATAGTTGAGTTTGGCAGAAACAAGCCAAGAATTAGAATTTCCATTATAACAGACATGGGATGTGATGGAACTCTGCATCCTTGGTGTCAAAGCCCGGTGTTCAACTACCTTCCTCATCCACCATGTTCTCACATGGTAAATTTGTAATCATATGCAAATCCTTTCATAGAAGTATTCAGCCCCCTTTACTCTGATACCCCTATCTCTCTCAGTTCGGACAACTCTAGAATCCTTTGATAAATCTACCTTCCTCCAATTTTGACCAAGTGCTTCTCCGTTTATTTCAGTCTTCCATGGCGAGCTTTGCCTTCAGCTGTCCTCAAACACCTTCATAAAAACCTCTGATTCCACATATTTCACAAAACAGTTCCTCAGCACCTATCTTAGATCATTGATTCATCTGACAATTGTGAAAACTACTGCAAAGTAATGGGATACTTAAACTGCATTAAAGAAGTCGATAAATACATGTTGCTATTATTGGCATCCATGTTTTCTTACTGAAAGTGCTTCCCAAGACAACAATTAGTGAGAACAGGTAAAAGATAATCAGACTTTTGAATCTGCTTAGCCCTCAATACAATCATGGTTAATCTAATATCCCCTCAAGTTCTCCTCCTGCCCTCAATCATAGAAACATAGAAAATAGGTGCAGGAGTAGGTCATTCAGCTCTTCGAGCCTGCACCGCCATTCAATATGATCATGGCTGATCATCCAACTCAGTATCCTGTACCTGCGTTCTCTCCATACCCCCTGACCCCTTTAGCCACAAGGGCCACATCTAACTCCCTCTTAAATATAGCCAATGACCTGGCCTCAACTACCTTCTGTGGCAGAGAATTCCAGAGATTCACTACTCTCTGTGTGAAAAATGTTTTTCTCATCTCGGTCCTAAAAGACTTCCCCCTTATCCTTAAACTGTGACCCCTTATTCTGGACTTCCCCAAGATCATAATTCCCCTTCATCATAACATCCCCTATTATCATAATTCTACTTAATTCAGGCTTAAATATACAGTAGCATTCTATCCCCATGATGTGGTGGCAAGACGTTCTAAAGATTCACACGCGTGAAAGCAAAATACTTCCTCATCGCAGTCTTAAATGGGTGACATCTTACTCTGAGCATGCTCTCTGGTCCAGGGCTCTCCATGAGAGAAAACAACCTCTCAGAATTTACCCTGTCCTGCTCCCAAAGAAACTTATATGTTTCAATGAGATTGCCTCATCCTTTCAACCTCCAAAAGAAGGTGGTGAATCTGTGGAATTAAATGCCAAAGACAGCTGGAGGCCAAGTCAATGGATATTTTAAGGCAGAGATTGACAGATTGTAGATTAGTATGGGTGTCAGGGGTTATGGGGAGAAGGCGAGAGAATGGGGTTGGGAGGGAAAGATAGATCAGCCATGATTGAACGATGGAGTAGACTTAATTCTGCATCTATAACTTATGAACGTATGAAGAATAGGATCCCCAACTGTTTTACCTTTCTTCAAAGGACATTGCCTGCATACCCAATGTAAATCTACCTTCTTGAACTGCCTCCAATGAATCAATATGTAGCAATGTGTTCAGTTTTGGTCACCCTGCTTTAGGAAAGATACCATTAAGATGGAAAGAGCACAGAAAATATATACAGTGGCTTGCAAAAGTATTCATACCCCTTGAACTTTTCCACATTTTGTCACGTTACAATCACAAACGTAAATGTATTTTATTGGGATTTTATGTGATAGACAAACACAAAGTGGCGCATAATTGTGAAGTGGAAGGAAAATGATACATGGTTTTCAGATTTTTTTACAAATAAAAAACTGAAAAGTGTGGCGTGCAAAAGTATTCAGCCCCCTTTACTCCGATACCCCTAAATATAATCCAGTGCAACCAATTGCCTTCAGACGTCACCTAATTAGTAAATAGAGTCCACTTGTGTGTAATCTAATCTCAGTATAAATACAGCTGTTCTGTGAAGGCCTCAGAGGTTTGTTAGAAAACATTAGTGAACAAACAGCATCATGAAGCCCAAGGAACACACCAGACAAGTCAGGGATAAAGTTGTGGAGAAGTTTAAAGCAGGGTTAGGTTATAAAAAAAATCCCAAGCTTTGAACATCTCACGGAGCACTGTTCAATCCATCATCCGGAAATGGAAAGAGTATGGCACAATTGCAAACCTACCAAGACATGGCCGTCCACCTAAACTGACAGGCCGGGCAAGGAGAACATTGATCAGAGAAGCAGCCAAGAGGCCCATAGTAACTCTGAAGGAGCTGCAGAGATCCACAGCTCAGGTGGGAGAATCTGTCCACAGGACAACTATTAGTCGTGCGCTCCACAAATCGGGCCTTTATGGAAGAGTGGCAAGAAGAAAGCCATTGTTGAAAAAAAGGCTTAAGAAGTTCTGTTTGCAGTTTGCCACAAGCCATGTGGGGGACACAGCAAACATGTGGAGGAAGGTGCTCTGGTCAGATGAGACCAAAATTGAAGTTTTTGGCCTAAATGCAAAACGCTATGTGTGGCGGAAAACTAACACTGCACATCACCCTGAACACACCATCCCCACTGTGAAACATGGTGGTGGCAGCATCATGCTGTGGGGATGCTTTTCTTCAGCAGGGACAGGGAAGCTGGTCAGAGTTGATGGGAAGATGGATGGAGCCAAATACAGGGCAATCTACAATGAAATGGTTTAGATCAAAGCATAATCTTAGAAGAAAACCTGTTAGAGTCTGCAAAAGACTTGAGACTGGGGCGGAGGTTCGCCTTCCAGCAGGACAACGACCCTAAACATACAGCCAGAGCTACAATGGAATGGTTTATGCACCACTTTGTGTTGGTCTATCACATAAAATCCCAATAAAATACATTTACATTTGTGGTTGTAACGTGACAAAATGTGGAAAAGTTCAAGGGGTATGAATACTTTTGCAAGCCACTGTATAAGGATGTTGAAACAAAGAACTGCAGATGCTTTTTAATACACAAAATGACACAAAATGCTGGAGCAACTCAGCAAGTCAGGCAGCATCTCTGGAGAACATGGATAGGTGACATTTCGGGTCGAGACTCTTCTTCAGACTGATAGTTGGGATGGGGAGAAGAAAGATGGAAAAGCAGAACAAAGCGTGTCAGATAATAGGCGGACGTAGGCGAGGGGGCTGTTTGACAGGCAGATGATTGGTACAAATGTCAGAGATAAGAGCAGAAGGCTTAATACAGTAGCAGAGAGGGGTAGGTAGGGGAGTTGGAGGGGAGAAGTTCAGAGGTTATCGGAGCAGCACTAGGCCATTTAGTTCATTGTCTACTCCGCCATTCAATCATGGCTGATCTATCTTACCATCTCAACCCCATTCTCCTGCCTTCTCCCCATAACCTCTGACATCCATACTAATCAATAAAAGGAGGTAGGAATCCAGGCAGAGCACAGTGGTTTGGAGGAAGGGGGTTGAAAGAAAAATACAGGAGGGGAGAAAGCAGGGGTGGGGGGGGGGTTTGGGGGACGTGAGGGGATACCTAAAATTGGAGAATCCATTGTTCATATCGTTGTGGAATGTGAGGTGTTGTTCCTCCAGTTTACCTGTGGCCTCACGCTGATAGTGAAATAGGCCCAGGACATAAATGTCAGTGTGGGAATGGAAAGGGTAGTTAAAATGGTTAGCAACCGGGAGTTCCAGTAGACCTCCGCAGACTGAGCGCATCGTTCATCAAAATGGTCACCAGGTCTACGTTTCGTCCTGCCAATGTTCTCGGACCCAAGGGACTGAGTCATAAGGAGAGGTTATGTAGGCTAGGACATTTTTCCGTGGAGTGTAGGAGACTGGGAGGTAATATTACGGAAGTATATAAAATTATGAAGGGCATAGATAGGGTGATTGCACACAGCCTTTTTTCCATGGTTGGGGAATCAAGAATTACAGGGCATAGGTTTAAGGTAAGAAAGGACTAATTTAATAGAAACCTGTAGGACAGTTTATTTTTCCACACAGAGCATGGTACGTATATGGAGTCAGCTGCCCAAAGGAATGGTTGAGGCAGCTCCTGTAACAAAATTTAAAACAAATTTGGACAGGTGCAGGAATAGGAAAGGTTTCGAGGGATATGGATCAAATGAGATGACTATAGAGGGCGTCTTGGTTGTCATGGCTGAGCTGGGCTGAAGGGACTATTTGGCTAAATAGTTGGAACAAAATAATTTGCATTACTCGAGATACAGTCTCACTATCACCTTATGTTGCTGTAATCAGACCCCTAATTTTATCTTCCAAATCCCTTGAAACAAGGCCAATTTTCCATCGTCTTTCAAATTACCTGCTGACTTTCTGTGTTTCATGCATACAGACTCCTAAATTACTTGTATTTAATCTCTGTTCCTTAGACAGCACTACCCCTCTCAATGTCCAGGTTGATTATTACAATCTATTTCCTCAGGCAACTTTTCGGTCATGTTTCATGTGGTTATTTTATTTGACTCCATGCCAATCTTTGATAAATGCTCCTGTGAAGCACTTGATGCAATTTTACTCTGTTAAAGGCATTATATTAATACAATACATACTTTGAGAACTGCGGGCAATTAGATCCATATAACAACTGGGGAGAAAATTAGAGAAAAAAAAGTTAATCTATCACTTACAAAATTATGTGCCAATATTTTGATTTTTGTTAATAGTTTATCTGGTAGAATGTATTGCCATTTTGAGCCATTTACTGTTTTTTTTTTTAAATCTTTTGCATCACTCACTGACCAGCTTGGCAATTTCAATATTTTCTGTTTATGTTTGCATAATTTTTATATTTTAAATACAATGGGCAGGTGTATTCTCCAGATTCAGGGGCAGTTTCTTCCCAGCTGTTATCAGGCAACTGAACCATCCTACCAACAACTAGAGAGCAGTCCTGAACTACTATCTACCTCATTGGAGACCATTGGACTATCTTTGATCAGACTTTACTGGCTTTATTTTGTAATAAATGTTAGTCACATTATTCCCTTTATCATGTATATATAGTCTGTGAATGAATCAATTGTAATCATGTATTGTCTTTCCGCTGACTGGTTAGCACACAACAAAAGCTTTTCACTGTACCTCGGTACATGTGACAATAAACTAAACTAAACAATGCATGGTTGCCGATTATTGACTCCAATGACACCCCCTGCATGTATTAATCTGATACAAATAGATGGATACAATTTGTCCTCTGCTTCTCAACTCCTGCAATGACTAGGAACATCACGACACCTTTGGCAGCCCATCAACTACTCACAACTTCAAAACAGTTTCTAGTACCCTGGCTGATATAAATGCTGGAAAGCTAATAAAAACATTTTTAAATACAAGGGTACACAAAAATGCTGGAGAAACTCAGCGGGTGCAGCAGCATCTATGGAGCGAAGGAAATAGGTGACGTTTCGGCTCGAAACCCTTCTTCAGACCCGAAACGTCACCTATTTCCTTCGCTCCGTAGATGCTGCTGCACCCGCTGAGTTTCTCCAGCATTTTTGTGTGCCTTTGATTTTCCAGCATCTGCAGTTCCTTCTTGAACACTTTAAATACAAGGGTACAGATTAGATTTATGAGGATGTTGCCAGGATTAGAGGGTGTGAGCTATAGGCAGGGGTTGAGCAGGCTGGGACTCGACCACGGGTAAACATGAGGAAGAGGACTGAACTTTGTTGCCTTCCCTCACAGTGGGAAACATTGATTCCACAGTGGGGGATGTTTTATGTTTCATGTTAAATTCTATAGTGTTGTGTTTGTCTTATTTGTGTGCTGCATGGCAATTCAAATTCCACTGCACCAATTGGTGTATGTGACAATAAGTCCTTTGTCCTTTTGTCCTTTATTCCTTGGAGCACAGGAGGATGTGGGGTGATCCTATAGAGATATATAAAATCATGAGAGGAATAGGTCAGGTAGATGCACAGAGTCTCTTGCCCAGAGTAGGTGAAATGAGAACCAGAGGACATGGGCTTAAGGTAACGGAAATAATTTAATAGGAATCTGAGGGGTAACTTTTTCACACAAAGGGTAGTGGGTGTATGGAACAAGCTGCCAGAGGAGGTAGTTGAGGCAGGGACTATCCCAACGTTTAAGAAACAGGATAGGACAGGTTTGGAGGGATATGGACCAAACTCAGGCAGGTGGGACTAGTGTAGCTGGGACAAGTTGGTCGGTGTGGGTAAGTTAGGCCGAAGGGCCTGTTACCTCACTGTATGGCTAAATATGGCAGTAAAATAAGAACATTACGTTAAAGGCATGTTCGTAAAATAACACAAGCACTTATTTTTCCCTATTAAGCTGAGAGGCCGAATGTAAAATGCATCCCGCTCATCTCGACAGTTGATCAGTGCTCCAATGCTGCAGTCAATGATGAGACCAGCAGCTGAGAGGACGGCCTATTGCACCAGCACCTGATCCTTAGACTTTCACTTTTCAACACACACTCACACACCTGGAACTCTGATACATTGTGGACATCAAAAAGCTGATTCTCAGACAGCACAATTTGGAACCTTACTAAATATGGTTCAATACACTTTAAAACAAAATAACACTATAAAAATACAGACGCAAGCATGTAAATTAGCAGTGTCTGAATCTACTTTGTAACGATCAACTCCAGCAAATGTCACAGTCTGATTCACATTACTGCAGAAGTCCAGCACTGTTCCCGGGTACAACATCAGCTGATGCTGTTTAGAACCGCTGCTGTACACTGACTAACCACCATTTACCTGGATTACACGTAACATGCCATTATCGCCACATATAAGAAAGAAAATCATTTCATGATGTGATCAACTCAGAGAACAGAATAACTCAGCGTTTGTTCACGGTTTTACTTCTTGAACAAGTGCTGGACTTTTAAAGCATGAAATCCTTTGATGTAACCCTGTGATCTCAGCTGCAAATTGTTAAACAGAATATGATGTCCATAAATCTAATTTCACGGGGGCATATTTATATACTTATTAAAATGATCGCGATTTTTAGTTTCGTCCGAGCCCACGCTGGTTTGTTCCAACCATTTCTTACTCAGGTTGGGCCACTTAAAAAAAAAACACAGGAATCTTATGCTTCCCATCCTTCTTATTATCCAGACTGGTTTGTAATCAAAAACACTGTCAAGTCTCTAAGCCATATAATTAGGTAGTAATGAATGGGGAGAGTGGATTTATCATAGCTTTTGATGCACCAGTTTTTTAGGTTTGCCAGGAGGGCTGGCAGAGAGAGAGGGAGGGAGCGCACCTTTACATTCTCTGTTGCGATTAAATAAAGGGGACAAGTCAAAACGAGCTGCGTCGCTTTAAACCCAATTTTCCTGAAGTGCTCTTAAATCTATAAAATAAAAGGCTACAAAATATCACAGTGGCTCTTTGATTCCACGAGTTGCTTTATCGCAGATACGCGCAAATGACCTCAGCAATTCAGTGTGACTAATGCGACAGAACCAGTGGGCCGAACGGCCCCCTTCAGAGTGGAAATAAATCAATCGGGCAATCAGCGCTCTCGTGTATGTGTGCACAGCTCTCAAGATGAGATAGTGGCGGCTTTGGAAGACCTGGCGGCTGTCTGTCAGTGTGCAACTCATTCGCTGGCTGGCGCTTTTGATCGCTCCCACTGGCTCTTCCAAGTTCTCTGACTGTGAGGCCAGCTTTGTTAGTGCTTGCTCTTTGATCGCCGCCCTGGCTGCCTGCAGGTGCCAGATGTCATCGCGTTTACAAGCAGCGTGGCTCTGGCTTTTAAAAAAAATAAAAATAAAAGCACGCCAGCACCACTTCAGACGCAAGAAAGTGGAAAACTTAAACCCTTTCTTTGGATCTCTCTTTTTTTAAACGTATCATTGTTATACAGAGTTACAGGGTGGTGCCGATGAGGCTGCATACATAATGCAAAGATTTTGGAGGAGCGCTTTTACAGAAATAGTATCCCAAGGAGACGTTTGCATTCTGGCACAGGGGAAATTCGCATTCCCCGCGGTCAAAACCTTAGGCACCGCGTACATCAGGGAGCGGGGGGAGAGAGAGATAGAGAGGGGGGGAGGTCATGATTGCCTTCATCTGAAGTAGCCGGCCGGGGGCTACTGTGAAGCTGATACCTGCAAGGCGACCAGCCACCCGCCACACCGGCAAGCGAGTGCAGCCACAACAACAAAACAAGTTAGCGCGTCAAGGGAGGGCAAACTCCGACTGAACCACATCAAAGAGCAACCGGAGGGGAGGAGGAGGGGGGGGGGGGGGGATATAAAGACTTACCGTTCGGTTCCTTGTTACTGGAGGGCTGGAACTTGTTGATTTGGGCTTCCGATCCATGATGGCGGAAGTCGAGAGCCGATATTAGCAGGAATACTAATGACAGGGACATTTGAGGGGGCAGTGGGCGAGCGCTGTGGACGCAGGTCGAACTGGGCACACGCCGGGCTTTCTTCTGGCTGATCCTCCAGCAGCGGCCGCCGCTTCTAGCAGGCAGAGGAGCGAGAGCGGGGACCCTGATGTGCCAGCATTTCTACCAGATAATCACACAGTGGCTTCCACATTCCGATCCAAAAGCACTCCCTTCTCTCCTCACCGTGCCCCGACCCAACGATCTCACTTATCAACTCAATGGCTAATGTAAAGGCGAAAAAAAAAAAAATGACAGACGGTTATTGCCAGATCCCAAAGTTTTTTTTTTAAAAGGCGCAGCCAAGTCTTTACGCACACCTGTCAACTTTTATAACTTCTGGATTTTAAAACTGTCTTCAATATAAAGTCGACGTTCTTTGTTTTTTTCCCCCCTTTGTTTTTTTTTTTCTATCATCAGCTGCCAGAGCCAAAGTTTTCTGTCTGGACAAAATTTTAGTCAAAAATTACTTTAAAAGGTAGTTTACCAGCGAACAGCTGGATTCCATTATTCCAGGGTACTTTCAAGTGGGTTTTTTTTTAAAGGGCTGATTTAAGGTTTTTTTTTCCTCTCTCCCTCACTTGACGTCAGCTAAAGACAAAAACAAATCCTTCCAAGTGCTGCCTGGTGCCGTGCGAAAGGGAAGATTACGCCTTAGCACATTTTACGTCCCCACATCCCTCCCTCTATCCCTCCCTCCCTCCCCTCCCCCCCCCCCCCCCCTCCCTCCCCCCCCCCCATCCATCGGCTGCTCCGTTCAGACGTGCGGGTGGATTCGCCTCTTGGGTGAGCAAGACTGCCAACTGGCGACACGACAGGTGGTGGAGCATTGCTAGCTGCAAACCTCTCCAGGGACAACAGACTTCAGACATCAGACTTTACATAGCAGCCTTAATCCCCCGGTGCAATATGCACGTCGAACCCTCGGATTGTTTAAGAACTATTTGGGGAGACTTGGGAAACCATATATTCATTTATGTTTTTATTTTAAAAAAATGGAAATTCAAAATAAATACTTCGGTGACTTTTAAAAAAAAGTTTCGTCTGCGCTTATTGGGTTACTGTAGGGGACCAAGGCGAATAACCACATTCGTGTTCAATTCAGATCTGTTGAAAGCGCCACTGTTTCGTTTGTATTTCACTCAAAGTTCAGGGAAACGGTGCCGGTACCTTGCACCCGCTTCACAATAAAAGATGCCATGATTGTGAGTCATTCAGAATAGCCACTTGGGTCAAAAGGTGTGGAATTCACTGAAGACTAGCTGTTAATTCACACTACCAATATAGGCAATTCGAGTTTTAAAATGTTATCGAAACCAATCCGGGCATTATTGAAGTGCTAATGAGTTGTCAAGGCGGAAAGCAATGATGACTAAATGAAGACAACATAACGAGGCAATTGCAGATGCTGGAATCTTCAGCAAAAGTGCTGGAGGAACTCAACGGGACAGTCAGTAAAGGGAATGGACATGTGAAGGGGGGGTCCTTCAGACTAATTGAGGCGGGGAGAACCTCTTTTATCACCTTTTCATCGTCTTTGTCACTTACTCCACCCACCTCCCAATTAAACCGCCTTCACCTGAATCCACCGCCCATTTGCCAGGCTTTGTCCCACCTCTTTTCCAGCTTTCTCCCCCCCTCCTACATGGAGAGAAGGGTCCCGCAGCATCACCTGCACATTCCTAGAATCAGAAGAAGGGTCTTGAACCCTACTTTGCCAGATGCTGTCCATAGAGAGTCTTAGAAAAGCCTAGTCATTTAACCCCCCCATTTCTGCTTGAGTGTGTGTTTTTTTTCGCCAGAACATCTTTAGAGAAAAATGATTTCAATGATAGTTTTTTTTCGCCAGAACATATTTAAAAGATGATCAATATGCTGAATGGTGTTCACTTATCCCATTCGGAGACAACAATATATAAAATCCAACACGCAAGGAATATCGGTGAAGTGTTTATTGAGGCCAATTTGGGACGTGTTTGCACTAATGGATGCCCTTCCCTCGGCAGATAGATTTGCTGTCAACTAGTGTGGAAGGTTGACGATGATACCACTCCACGTTGTTGGAATACATTTCAAATGCAAAGCATTACTGCACTTAATTGCATTTTTAATCCACAGCTCCAGTAAAATTAACGGGGTCTCGGAAAGAGAATACTCTCTCGTGACTGAGTTTGCTGCCATACAGATTTACATCAAAATGCAGCTAAAGGATAATTCTTGATTTCAGAAAAGAGATTGGGTAAAGGTTAATAAAAATGCTGCGGGTAAAAATGTTGGCAATTTTGATATTATTTGTCCCTTTCTGCGTCACCGGTAGAATTGTTCTAACTCACAATATTATATATGATGCGAGCTAATATATATTGTGAGCTGGAACAATTCTACCCGTGACGCATGAAAGAGATACAATAATATCAAAATTGACAACATTTCCAAACCAGGAGACAACAGAATGTGCCGGACAAAATATTTACAAATAAAATGTAATAGAAACAAGGGGAGGGGAAACGTCGAGACATACGTACGAGTAGACATGCGTTTAGGGCAAGGGATACAAGGTGTAGAGAGGACCTGAGGAAGCTTTTTACCAAGAGGGTGGCTGGAATCGGGAATACTCTGATTGGGGCGGTCACGGTGGCGCAGCGGTAGCAGCGAATGCAGCGCCGGAGACCCGGGATCCAACCCCGAATATGGGTGCTGTCTGTGTGGAGTTTGTACGTTCTTTGGTTTGTAGGTTAATTGGCTTGGTAAATGTAAAAAATTGTCCCTAGTGGGTGCAGGTTAGTGTTTAATTGTGATTTGTATATGACCCTCCTAACTTCCAGTTCGGTCCCTGGTGGACTCTTCGGGAGTAATAAGGTACAAGGATACAATACAATAATACCGTTTATTTGTCATTTGAACCTCACATGAAGTTCAAACGAAATTTGGTTCCTGCAGCCATACAAGAAAAGAACCAAGACACACACCAACACAATTTACACAAACATCCATCGCAGTGAATCTCCTCCTCACTGTGATGGAAGGCAAAGTCTTGTCTCTCCCCTGCTCTCCATTCCTCTCCCGATGTCAAAGTCCCCGGTGGGCACTAGCAAGTCCCACGGCGACTTAAGGCCGCACCGGGCGATGTAAGGCCCTGCTCCGGGTCTTGTTGTTGGAGCCCCCGGCGGGCGCTAGCAAATCCGCGGCCATTGAAAGCCGCGCCGGGCGATGTATGGCCCCGCTCCAGGTCACTCTCAACCCCGCATTTCGAGCGGGAGAAATCGCCGTTGCCGGTGCCCCCAAAAGCGGTCTCCCACCAGGGACCAGCGAGGTCCCGGGGTCACCATCCACCGGAGTCGGGTCGTAGCAGCGCGCCACCGCAGCTCTTCACGCTCCGAAGCCGGCCAGGTCTACGATGGTAGGTCCGCAGCTCTGCCGGCTCTGTGACTTGAGCTGTCGTTCCGGTTGAAGGCCCCTCCACGGGGTTAGGCCCCAACTGCAACGGAGACTCAACAGGGAAAGGTCGGGTCCCCATACAGGGAGGAGATCTAAAAGTTTCCCCCACCCACCACACATACACAGTCAAAAACCCACCACAAACTATACCCTGAACAGGACAATAAAATAAAAAAAGACAGATGGACTGCAGAGGCCGCTGCGACGTCGGTCGCGCCGCCAACGGAGACAAGGTACAAGGAGTAGATCTTGGAGGCAAGTACTCTCACGATATTTAAGATGTATCCAAATGAAATATATGAACCATCAGTGCAGATGTGGATGAAGTACTGGTAAATATAATTCGTATAGATAGTTACTTGATGGTCAGTGTGGACAGAGTAGATTTACTTTACTTGTGGTGTAACTGACAATTAGGTTAAAAAAATCTTCATGATTTAGTACTCACCGTGCCCTTCTAATAGAGAATAGGAATCATTATAGCATTGCTTGAAAAATGAAAAAAATATATAGAAATTGGTCAATCCTAATATTGAGAAATTTGTGTTGTACAACTAACCAAAAGGCAACCATCAACAGTGCAGAGAAATATCAGAGGGCTAATTCTTATTGTCAAAGTTATGAGCTACGATGAAAGGACACTTGAACTTTACAAACTGAAATAAATAGTTTGAAAAAGGAAAATTCTGAATTAATGTGAAAAGTACAGCAGATACTGGAAATCTGAAATGAAAACAGAAAATGTGGGAGACACTTAACAAATTATGGAAAGAGAACCAGAATTACTGTTTCAGGTCTGAAACTCTTCGAGTCATAGAATCATGGAGTGATACAGTGTGGAAACAGACCCTTTGATCCAACTTGCCCACACCAGCCAAGATGTCCCAGCTACACTAGTCCCACCTGCCTGCGTTTGGTCCATTTCCTTTCAAGCCTGTCCTATCCATGTACCTGTCTAACTGTTTCTTAAATGTTCAGATAGTCCCTGCATCAACTACCTCCTCTGGCAGCTTGTTCCACACACCCACCACGCTTTGTGTGAAAACGTAACCCCTATTACATTTTTTCCACCTTAAACCGATGTCCTCTGGTCCTTGATTCATCTTAATTAGAACTCTAGCGAAGGATCCCAGATGTGAAATATTGACTCTTCCTATCTCCACAGAAGCTGCCTACCCTGTAGCATCCTCCAGCATTTTCTGTTTTAGAATAGGACAAAGAAAAGTATTTCAAGCTTTTAACGAGTATATTTAATTCTGGTTTAATTATTTGCAAGCTTAGAGCGATCAACACAAAGAATTAGCTCATAGAAAGAAAGTAAAAGCAATGGAATCATATGTGAAATAATGAGAGGCTGCTATAGGGTAGGGTAGGTTTTTGTGACTTTTTAAATGGAGGGATTAATTTTGAGTAAATTGACTCATTTGTAAATATTTTTGTGTTTTTGTGAATTCCTCCAGGGGCTGATTTTACACAACCTGGTAAAAGCTAAGCTGGGTTTAATTTTTTTTTTTATCCAGACAAGTTGTTAGATTTCCCTCCCACCTTTCCATTACCACACTGACCTTTATGTCCTGGGCCTCCTTCATTATCAGAGTGAGTCCCAGCACAAATTGGAACAACTGCACCTCTTATTTAGCTTGGGCAGCTTACACCCCAGTGGTATGAACATTGACCTCTAACTTCAAATAGTCATTGCATTCCCTCTCTCTCCATTCCCTCCTCCCTCCCAGTTCTGACAAGTCTTAATATTTCCAACTACATTTTATCTGTTTGTTTGGAGAATCGAAGGTTACACAGTTAAATCGAAGGTTACATGGAGTTTCTCCAGCTTTTCTACATTTTATCTCTGTTTGTTTTGGTGTTACCTTCTCCCACCCTCCAATGATCTATTCTACATTATTCTAGACCTCCATTCCCTTTGTCCTGTTTTCACACCTTACACTTCCTTATCTATACACTTCCTTATCTACGTACGTCCCACTCCCCTGACATCAGTCTGAAGCATAGAAACATAGAAAATAGGTGCAAGAGTAGGCCATTCGAGCCTGCACCGCCATTCCATATGATCATGGCTGATCATCCCACTCAGTATCCTGTACCTGCCTTCACTCCATACCCCCTGATCCTTTTACGCACAAGGGCCACATCTAACTCCCTCTTAAATATAGGCAATTAACTGGCCTCAACTACCTCTGTGGCAGAGAATTCCAGAGATTCACCACTCTCTGTGTGAAAAATGTTTTTATCATCTCTGTCCTAAAAGATTTCCCCCTTATCCTTAAACTGTGACCCCTTATTCTGCACTTCTCCAACATCGGGAACAATCTTCCTGCATCTAGCCTGTCCAACCCCATAAGAATTGTGTAAGTTTCTATAAGGTCCCCCTTCAATCTTCTAAAGTCTAGTGAATGCAAGCCAAGTCTATCCAGTCTTTCTTCATATGAAAGTCTTGACATCCCAGGAATCAATCTGGTGAACCTTCTCTGTACTCCCTCTGTGGCAAGAATGTCTTTCCTCAGATTTGGAGACCAAAACTGTACGCAATACTTCAGGTGTGGTCTCACCAAGACCCTGTACAACTGCAGTAGAACCTCCCTGCTCCTATACTCAAATCCTTTTGCTATGAATGCTAACATACCATTCGCTTTCTTCACTGCCTGCTGCACCTGCATGCCTACTTTCAATGACTGGTGTTCCATGACATCCAGGTCCCATTGCATCACCCCTTTTCCTAATCGGCCACCATTCAGATAATAGTCTATTTTCCTGTTTTTGCCACTAAAGTGGAAAACGTCACATTTTTCCATATTATACTGTACCTGCCATGCATTTGCCCACTCACCCAACCTATCCAAGTGACCTTGCAGCCTCCTAGCATCCTCCTCACAGCTAACACTGCCCCCCAGCTTCGTGTCATCCGCAAACTTGGAGATGTTGCATTCAATTTCCTCGTCCAAATCATGAATATATATTGTAAATAGCTGGGGTTCCAGCACTGAGCCTTGTGGTATCCCATTAGTCACTGTGTTCAAGAAGGAACTGCAGATGCTGGAAGATCGAAGGTACACAAACATGCTGGAGAAACTCAGCGGGTGCAGCAGCATCTATGGAGCGAAGGAAATAGGTGACGTTTCGGGCCGAAACCCTTCTTCAGTCTGAAGAAGGGTTTTTGACCCGAAACGTCACCTATTTCCTTCGCTCCATAGATGCTGCTGCACCCGCTGAGTTTCTCCAGCATTTTTGTCACTGCCTGCCATTCTGAAAAGAACCCGTTTACTCCTACTCTTTGCTTCCTCTGCCAGCCAGTTCTCTATCCACATCAATACTGAACCCCCAATACCGTGTGCTTTAAGTTTGTATACTAATCTGAGGAAGGGTCTTAATCCGAAACATCACCCATTCCTTCTCTCCAGAGAAGCTGCCTGTCCCGCTGAATTACTCTAGCATTTTGTGTCTATCTTTGGTTGAAACCAGCATCCGCAGTTCATTCCTACACAAGTTGTTAGACTTTCTGAACCCTTGAGGGTCTTGCATTAAAAGTACATCATGGTTGTAAAATATTTTGTGATGTCCCGATGATAACGAAAATAAAAACAAGATTTTCCCCTTTAATTCTGCAGTTCAGCAAGTCGAAGCTGAAATGTAATCAACATTGCTTGCACTTTTCTTATATCGTTATACCCAAGTAATTATACTAAGCCCAGCAATCCAAATATAAAATAAGCATGGTCAACATAAACTTCGGGACCTAAGGGAAATATGAACTCACAGCAGGTTATTTATGTGAACACTCTAGTTTATAAACAAATTCAATAAGGAAAACATAAAACATGCTACAGTTGTCAGATTATTATTTTTTTTAATATGCTCAATTAATTGTAATTAACAATTAAGAAAACAATGGATTCCTGCTTCAAATGGATGTAGTATTATAAACAGTTGTCTTGTCATTTGGTGAATACTTTGTGATAGAAAGAAAAGTGATACAACGTCATAATCAAACAAACCCTGAGCAGGTTTAGAATCTAGAATGAAAAAAGGAGGATTTATTTAGCACTGTTACTCAACATTTGAATGATGATTGTTTGAGATCACAGAAATGAGCACAAGAATATTAATTTGCAGAAGTACAATTTGAGTAATTGATTGGGTACTGGAGGGCAGGAATTGAAAAGCTTTGGCCTTTCATACACATAGATTGGTTCATTATTTTAACTGTTCATTCACATGACTCTCAAAACTACAAAGCATTTATTCAATAAAATATTAACCATTTGGTGGCACAGCGGTAGTGTTGCTGCCTTACAGCACCAGAGACCCAAGTTTGTTCCGACTACAGAGTTTGTACGTTCTACCCGTGATCACGTGGGTTTTCTCCGAAATCTTTAGTTTCCTCCCGCACTCCAAAGATGTACAGGATTGTGGGTTGATTGGCTTGCTAAAATTGTCCCTAGTGTGCAGGAGGACAGTGTTAGTGTGGGGGGGGGAATCGCTGGTCAATGCAGACTCAGTGGGCTGAAGGGCCTGTTTCCGCACTGTATCTCTCAGTTAAATAAACTAAACATATTTTGGATCAATCTAATTATAACTGTAAATCAAATAGGATAAAGCAAATGTTTAAAATGCACTCTTATTTTTAGGAGAAAAGACATTTTATCAACGTATAATAAAAGAAAGACTAGTGATTCAATACAGTAGGAAAAGGAATACAAAAAGTCAGAGGAAAGAAACAACAAATGCTCTAATCACATAAAAAATGAAGGGTTTCGGCACCAAAACGTTGCCTTTTTCCTTCGCTCCATAGATGCTGCAGCACCCGCTGAGTTTCTCCAGCATTTTTGTCTACCTTCAATTTTCCAGCATCTGCAGTTCCTTCTTAAACATAAAAAAAAGTTAATGGGTTGAATGACCTGAAAGTAGCTTCCTTGAAAAAAACAACTTTTCACAAAAGAAATCAATTTTCTCTACGATCTGCAGCTAACATAAGCAGATTGTATTTCATGGTCGGGTTAGATTCAAGTTAAATCCTCTCTTTGACTTTTTCAACATTGTGTTCCAAATCCAGCCAAACATGCTCCAGTATAAGAGTTTCACTGCTTGCACAGATAATTCTTATGGTCAGAGTTTTATACTGTTCCAATAAATAAAATCAATTTTTATTCAAATGTATTGCCAGCTAGACTTCTTACTGGCCTCTGGGAGCTATAATACGTCTCAGCCCATTTCCCATGAAAACCACAGAACAGCAGTCCTGAATTCAACTTCTCTGTTTTACTGGGTGTCAGTCTTAGCTCAGTGTTAGCATTCTTGCATTTAAGGCAGAAAGTTACAGATTCAAGTCTCACACTAGACATGTGGCCGTTGATTGCAGTGCAAATGCTGTACTTTTTATTAAGACAGTCTTATGCATTATAAGATCACATATCATGATTCAAAGATCAGTAGCAAAATTCCCAAGGCCAATCATTGCCTTTAACAAACTGTACTGAATAACATATGATCTGGTCATAATATCCAATATTTCCAAGACATATTTTACTGCACTATCTCAGTGACACTCTGGTGTAAGCTTTGTATCACAATGATACTCTGTACTATTTATGTGTAAAGTTTATGAGATCTTTGGGTGATGTGGATTGAATACTAGCTTCACCATTGACATGCATTAGGCCACACAATGGTTATAGCAGCCCCTGGTTTGATCCTGAACTCGGAAGCCATCCATGTGGAGTCTATACCTACTCCCTGTGATAATGCTGATTTCCCACAGTGTTTCAGTTTCCTGTCACATTCCAAAGACGTGTTGGTGAGTTAATTAGTGAGTTTTAAGCGGAACCACAGGAGATGGGCAAGATCCTCAATTACTATTTCTCCTCTGCTTTTTACCACAGAGACAGACATGCAGACTAGGGAATTTCAAAAAGTAAATGACAATGTCTTGAGGCCAGCCTCTATTACAGTCAAGGAGGTGCTGAATGTCCTAAATGTATGAAGGGAGACATATCTCCCAGGCCTGATCAGGTATATCATGGAAGACTGTAGAAAACTAGAAAATAAATTGTTGGAGTCATGGCTGAGATATGTGAATCATAATAGTAAGATTAAACGAGAACTTACCAGTTTGAAGTTTGATCTTTATTTTATGAGGAGTTACGATGAGGGACTACGTGAAGAACCCCGTCCAGCCGCACGTGCGTCAATCTTCAAAGCAGCGGTGTGAAATCACAGATAATAGTGACTGAAGTATAATAGTAAGATGAGAGAAGACTAGAACTACCAGATGACCTTCATGAGGGTTGAGAGTGGAGGGCACATAGTCCCTCATCGTAACTCCTCATAAAATAAAGATCAAAGTTCATACTGGTAAGTTCTCGTTTAATCTTACTATTTTACTTCGGAGTCACGTGAGTGACTACGTGAGGATTTCAAAGCTCTGTGATTTCATGCCGTGAGAAATGAGTCTACACAACCACAACTGCTCTATTGACAAATGAGGGAAAACATTCATAATGCATACAGTCATGACATAGATTTAAACATGCTGATGCTGTTAAATGAAGTAATAATAATACCTGTAGTCACATCTCTCATCTGGATGGAACCTATAACAGAATGTAAAATAAAGTTGACAAATACCCCTGGTCTGGCAACGGGTTATTATAAAATGTTTAGAAATTTGTTCGTTTGACCATGCTGCAGCCGTTAGGATGTGGTCCAACGGAACATAATTAACCGTTGCTGCTGCTGTTATAGCAGCCCTGGTGGAGTGAGATCTGGAATCAGTATCTACTGCATAACTCAACTCCGTTTTAACACTTGGAAATGGTCTGAACAGATACGTTCTTATAAAGTTTTTGTAACTAACAATCATAGTTAGCTCAGAGCCTCAAAGGCTCTTGGTGACCTTGACGTATTGTTGTATATGTGTGCCTTCATATAACGAAAGGTCCCTGGGTGTGCCTTGACTTATTTTGAGACCTGACACCACTACTGCTCTGCTTAAATAAATTATAACACAAAAATACTATACATATTATTTACTATGTAATCATCCTGTCCTGTTGCAATTATGTAGTGAGTGACCTGTTGCACTAAACCAGTGCCAGGAGGATAACTACCTAATGAGATCCGGCCAAAGCTAAGAATGTAGCTGGAACCCCCTGGTGAAATAGTGTTAACACAATGTCAACATCCCATACTGCATTGTACTTGTCCTGGGAAAACTTGTGTTAAAGATATCCTTTACTAACTCGATATCCGGGGTGAACCCAACAAAGTGGATCTCGTTAGCTGCAGCAAATCTGATGGACAGCACCTTGGCACAGTTTAATGATCCTATAACTCAATATTGTCAAAGACCATTCTCAAGGGCTCAGAAATCTGTACCATTTTAAATGTAACATGAGCATTAAACAAATGCTTACCATCTCCTGAAGAAGCATAGTACTGCTTTTTTGGCACTATCCCAGCACTCTGAATACATACAAGAATAGGTGTGACAACCCAAACCGTAGGCAGTCTATTGAGAATCTGTAGAACATAAAATAATTTTATCATGCAACGGCTGATTTCCCGAGCCACAGGCTGAACCAGCAAACTTACGTTTAGAATAACCATATAAGGTTGCATTATTATTATTCCCGACAAATCGGGAATCAAACTGCATAGGCCCATCACACAGCAGGAAACCTAAAATGGGCTCTTGATGACTTTATTTGAAGACCCGATTGATGAAGCAAAATGGTGGACCTAAAAGACCTTTCCTCCTGCTTGTAGCGAGAATGTATCTTTTGCCACTGTTATGCCACATATTTTTGCAACCTGTGAATTAGCATGAAAACAACATATCTATATTCGGTCTGAAGAAGGGTTTCGGCCCGAAACGTTGCCTATTTCCTTTGCTCCATAGATGCTGCTGTACCCGCTGAGTTTCTCCAGCTTTTTTGTGTACCTTCGATTTTCCAGCATCTGCAGTTCCTTCTTAAACACTATCTATATTCGGTGTTGCATTGAAACAGAATTTCATAAATACCCATTCTGTGTTGTCATTGATCTGTACTTGATGATACTCCAGTGGCAAATGAGATTATGTACCTATTACAGGATTCTTTTACTTGATTGCACCCACGTGACTATCATATGCCACCATCATAGTGTTTCAACATGAAGTTGAGCATGCAGATATGCATATTCGCTCAATCACTCTTTAACCCATAAAATGCACATAGGATCTATAGATAGTTGATACCAATAACTGAAGAGTTAATAACTCATGCAAATCTCCTCCACCTCCAACTAGAGATGACATTCGCAATTTCCCACCTTAGGCCATTACCATCATTTTGCAATATAATGAAATATTTATTGATCAAACTACTGGAGCAATGCTGAATACTATTTGTCCATTGTAGTGACTTTAGTAGCTTCAGCTGCTAATACCAAAGGTGTTTTATCAATGACCTTCATGGCACTTTAGAGTTTGCCATTTAGCATGCTCCCTCTTGCAGAGCTGCATCACATCTATTACATTGCCAATTAGTCTAATGAATAGAAAGCTGTTTTTATAACAACAAGGCTGTTCCAGGTTTCTATTGACTCCAATCTGTTGTCCAGGGCGGAGTCACAGGCCAACTATCCATTTACATAGAAACATAGAAATTAGGTGCAGGAGTAGGCCATTCGGTCCTTCGAGCCTGCACCGCCATTCAATATGATCATGGCTGATCATCCAATTCAGTATCCCATACCTGCCTTCTCTCCATACCCTCTGATCCCCTTAGCCACAAGGGACACATCTAACTCCCTCTTAAATATAGCCAATGAACTGGCCTCGACTACCCTCTGCGGCAGAGAGTTCCAGAGATTCACCACTCTGTGTGAAAAAAGTTCTTCTCATCTCGGTTTTAAAGGATTTCCCCCTTATCCTTAAGCTGTGACCCCTCGTCCTGGACTTCCCCAACATCGGGAGCAATCTTCCTGCATCTAGCCTGTCCAACCCCTTAAGAATTTTGTAAGTTTCTATAAGATTCCCTCTCAATCTCCTAAATTCTAGAGAGTATAAACCAAGTCTATCCAGTCTTTCTTCATAAGACAGTCCTGACATCCCAGGAATCAGTCTGGTGAACCTTCTCTGCACTCCCTCTATGGCAATAATGTCCTTCCTCAGATTTGGAGACGAAAACTGTACGCAATACTCCAGGTGTGGTCTCACCAAGACCCTGTACAACTCCAGTAGAACCTCCCTGCTCCTATACTCAAATCCTTTTGCTATGAAAGCTAACATACCATTCGCTTTCTTCACTGCCTGCTGCACCTGCATGCCTACTTTCAATGACTGGTGTACCATGACACCCAGGTCTCGCTGCATCTCCCCTTTTCCTAGTCGGCCACCATTTAGATAATAGTCTGCTTTCCTGTTTTTGCCACCAAAATGGATAACCTCACATTTATCCACATTATACTGCATCTGCCAAACATTTGCCCACTCACCCAGCCTATCCAAGTCACCTTGCAGTCTCCTAGCATCCTCCTCACAGCTAACACTGCCCCCCAGCTTAGTGTCATCCGCAAACTTGGAGATATTGCCTTCAATTCCCTCATCCAGATCATTAATATATATTGTAAATAGCTGGGGTCCCAGCACTGAGCCTTGCGGTACCCCACTAGTCACTGCCTGCCATTGTGAAAAGGACCCGTTTACTCCTACTCTTTGCTTCCTGTTTGCCAGCCAGTTCTCTATCCACATCAATACTGAACCCCCAATGCCGTGTACTTTAAGTTTGTATACTAATCTCATATGTGGGACCTTGTCGAAAGCCTTCTGGAAGTCCAGATACGCCACATCCACTGGTTCTCCCCTATCCACGCTACTAGTTACATCCTCGAAAAATTCTATAAGATTCGTCAGACATGATTTACCTTTCGTAAATCCATGCTGACTTTGTCCAATGATTTCACCACTTTCCAAATGTGCTGTTATCCCATCTTTAATAACTGATTCTAGCAGTTTCCCCACTACCGATGTTAGACTAACTGGTCTGTAATTCCCCGTTTTCTCTCTCCCTCCCTTCTTAAAAAGTGGGGTTACGTTTGCTACCCGCCAATCCTCAGGAACTACTCCAGAATCTAAAGAGTTTTGAAAGATTATTACTAATGCATCCACTATTTCTGGAGCTACTTCCTTAAGTACTCTGGGATGCAGCCTATCTGGCCCTGGGGATTTATCGGCCTTTAATCCATTCAATTTACCCAACACCACTTCCCGGCTAACCTGGATTTCACTCAATTCCTCCAACTCCTTTGACCCGCGGTCCCCTGCTATTTCCGGCAAATTATTTATTTCTTCCTTAGTGAAGACGGAACCAAAGTAGTTATTCAATTGGTCCGCCATGTCCTTGTTCCCCATGATCAACTCACCTGTTTCTGACTGCAAGGGACCTACATTTGTTTTAACTAATCTCTTTCTTTTCACATATCTATAAAAACCTTTGCAGTCAGTTTTTATGTTCCCTGCCAGTTTTCTTTCATAATCTATTTTTCCTTTCCTAATTAAGCCCTTTGTCCTTCTCTGCTGGTCTCTGAATTTCTCCCAGTCCTCTGGTATGCTGCTTTTTCTGGCTAATTTGTACGCATCATCCTTCGCTTTGATACTATCCCTGATTTCCCTTGTTATCCACGGATGTACTACCTTCCCTGATTTATTCTTTTGCCAAACTGGGATGAACAATTTTTGTAGTTCATCCATGCAGTCTTTAAATGTCCATTGCATATCCACCGTCAACCCTTTTAGAATTAATTGCCAGTCAATCTTGGCCTATTCACGTCTCATACCCTCAAAGTTATCTTTCTTTAAGTTCAGAACCATTGTTTCTGAATTAACAATGTCACTCTCCATCCTAATGAAGAACTCAACCATATTATATGGTCACTCTTGCCCAAGGGGGCACGTACAACAAGATTGCTAACTAACCCTTCCTCATTACTCAATACCCAGTCTAATATAGTCTGCTCTCTCGTTGGTTCCTCTACATGTTGATTTAGATAACTATCCCGCATACATTCCAAGAAATCCTCTTCCTCAGCACCCCTGCCAATTTGATTCACCCAATCTATATGTAGATTGAAGTCGCCCATTATAACTGTTTTGCCTTTGTCGCACGCATTTCTAATTTCCTGTTAACAACTTATTGATTTGATAATTTGATATCAACTTAATTTTAACTGGATAGAGGAGCCAAATTTCTCAAGTAGCTTGAGACTGAAACAGTGGAATTTAGCCAAATAAAGCGTCAAAATATCATCCAGCCAATCGATATCGGTTTTGAACTCTGAGTAGTCCTCTTTGAATGAATTATTGTCATCATACTGTTAAATTGCCTCATCATAGCAAATATCTCCTATGATCACTGTAAATGGAAATACCCTATGAAATTGGTTTAATCAGCCATCTTTCATAATGAACAGGCCATGTCTGCCATCATTTCGTGTCTGCCCTGAACGGCAACTCTGGCCCGATTACCAATAATTCTAACATGTCCCAAGACAACTCTTGCCACAATTCTGACCCTGCCTTGAAAGACAATTCTGCCCATATTTCCGAGCTGTCTTGAAGGCAAACCTGGCTAAAATACTGAACCTGCCTCAACACAATTCTGGCCCAATTCCAACCTGCTTGGAATGCTAGTAATGTCCAGTTTTACCTGGTTAAATGCCTCTGAGTAGATGACAATGTCTTAATCATTTGTGTATTGTACAACCAAGTGTAAATCTTACCAACTTGTAAGTGGTCCCTTAATTGTAGAGTAACTCTGGTAGAGTTCGTGGACCCTCTGGCCAGCTTTCATGCTGCTACCAGCTTCAGTGAACTGCTTACTGCCGATGAAGCCAAGGGGTGCATTGTCACTGAAACTATGAAGCCTTGCTCGTCGTTGGCCTAATTGGTCCAACAGCTTATGCTTCATCCTCCAGGTTTTGCCTGTGGAATAGGACTTACCTGAATAGAAGATTCGGCGGCTGGCTCTAACGTCCCCTGGTAGTACCCCACAGATCATAGCTGGTTCCCTCGTCGGCCCTCGCGAATCATCTGGCAGGAAACCTCTGCAACAAGAGGTTCCTGCAAGAAAACAAACCAGGTAAGAAATACAAACTTACCTGAAGTTTAAACTTACCGCTGGAGGAGCTCTGCTGCTCCAACCGGTCGCCTGCACCAATGCATCTGACGTAATGACACACATGCGGCTGGACGGGGTTCTTCACGTAGTCACTCACGTGACTCCGAAGTAAAATTAGACATGGGTAAGGTGCCGGAAGACTGGAGGGTGGACAATGTTGTGCCTCTATTTAAGAAGGGCTGCAAGTAAAAGCCTGGGAATTATAGACCAGTGAATCTAACATCCATGGTAGGGAAGTCAAGAGGCTGTCCCATTTGGGTGTACTAATCCGCGATTTTTGGTGAGTTTGCCCTCGACTCATACTCTCAGCATGGTCAACACGAGGTCGTAGGAGGTCTTTGTAACTTTCCTTCATGCTCAAAAGTAGTCCTCGTGTTCTTGAGGTCGCGGCATATTTTTCAAAATGTTGAAAAATGCCCACGAGTAAAAAAAGGTCACCATGGAAAAAATCGATACTTTTTTTATTCGTAGGTTTAGTGATAGTAGGCCATAGTAGGTCGGCATGTTAGTCGTAGGTAATCGAGGGTAGTCGAAGGTAGTCTAAGGCAGTCTTAGATAGTCTTCATCATAGTCGAAGGGAGGTCGAGGGAAATTAAAGGAGGTCACCTTCACTCTCCACTATTCGGTGTCCAGTTTTCCAGAAGTTAGTCATATCTAGTCATAGCTAGTCGAAGCTAGTCTTCAACATAGTCGAAGGAGGTTGAAGGAGGTCTTCTACATAGTCGAAGGAGGTCTTCAACATGACATTTTTTCAAACTCTCCTAAACTCGCCTATTAGGTTGCCCAAGTGGGACAGCCCCTTTACTGCAGAGGATTCTGAGGGATAAGCTGTACTTGCATTTGGAAAAACAGGGGCTGATTAGAAATAGCATAATTCTGTGCATAGGAATTGTGTTTCGTGATTTCATGCAGGTCCACAGACATAGTTCATATGGAATTCAGCAAGGCTTTCGGTTCTGCATGGTAAGCTGTTCTGGAGGTTAGATTATATGGGATCCAAGAAGGGTTAGCTCACTGGCTGCAGAATTGGCTCTTGGATCCCATGTAATCCCATCTAATGCAAGGTAAGTTGATTTGCGTAATGATCTGGGTTATGCCACCCTCTCTGAAATTTCTTGCTGTCTCAGATGGAGCTGTATTTGGTGAATGTGATTTTCCCCAGTGTGGTAAAATGGCAAAAGCATCAATGATGGGTTTATGAGCATGTGAGAGGGAATTATTTGCAGGATTGCTAGATTGCCAGTAACGCAGACTGATTGAGTCATAATTGGAGTCTTTTTTCTGCAACACTCCTCAAAGCCAAAATAAGTTTGTTTGAAGAAGTAACCACAAAGATTGGAACCATGTCAAGCTGGCAAACTGGGGAGGGTTTAAAATGGGTGAATTCAATAAAATATCAGATGCAGATAGAAAGAAAAGTGATGGAAATAAAAGTGTTTGAAGAAAAGAGAAATAAAAAAGTAAACATTGATGGTTTATAATTATTTTTAAATGCTTTCTTTTATTGCATTTTTCTCTCCAATAATATAATCTTTCTTTTTCTCTACATTTTTTTCTTTATCCACCCAATTTAGTGTTGAATTTACCATTTCCTACTTAATTCTTCCGCAGTTAGGAAACTGCATTTGGCACACTGCCTTTTGATCGTGAGGTGTGCAAAGTAGAAAGATTAAACAAGAACTTACCGTTTGAAGTTTGATCTTTATATTATGAGAAGTTGAAGTGAGGGACTAGGTGAAGAGCCCGCCAGCCCGCATGCGCGTCAATCTTCAGAGCAACTGTATGAAACCACAGACCACTTACTCAAAGTTAAACTATAGAAAGATTAATAACCCTCAACTTACCCAATAATCTTTATGAGATTCAGGGTTGTGAGTGGAGGGCACGTAGTCCCTCACTTCAACTTCTCATAAAATAAAGATCAAACTTCAAACGGTAAGTTCTCGTTTAATCTTTCTATTTTATATCGAAGTCACATGAGTGACATGAAGCCTTCAAAGATCTGTGGTTTCATGCAGTAAACCAATCTGTGTGTGAAACACTTAAACAGATACACCATAAATGGTATAAAAGTCATGGTTTATTAACAACATGATGCTAACTTACATGCATGCCCCTTGCCCTTAATCAGACCACAGTCCCAATTGGCTTTGAGTTAGACAATAACCCATGCAACACTGTTCAGAATTCTATCTGCAATCATCCAGACACATTCAACCAAATGTAATAACTTCTGAAAGTACACTATGTAAGCTTCCTGCTGTTGCAAGAAGATGATCAAATGGGAATATCCATTCTATTGGCTGCTAATGAGCCAGCCCCCTTGGAAGAGTGAGACTTGAAATTATTTGAATTCACACCCACTATTAGCTGCTTACACTCTATTCATGTTGAGACCTTGTTGCACCAGCAATCTCTTGAGAAAACTATTAAATAACAATGAAGAAACTATCCTTCATCGCATAGGTACTAGTAAGCTCAGTGTACCTGTATGCATAATAACACCCCCAATCTCCGATCTGGTGGGTATGCTGTCAACTCCAAATTGTACCCAACCGTACCCGTTTTGCTTTATGATATTATTCCCATAACAAGCTACCCTCATGTCATTTATGACCCAGAGACCGAGCTGGAGATTGAGTAAATACTGTGTTCTTTGTGCTGAAATCAGTTGCTAAAAGCATAATAACTTAAAAGACACTGCTCCCATTAAGAATACAGTAGATTAATGTCTGCATAATATGTTTTACTGATTCACATTCCACACTACTATGAGTCTAGGCTTTAGAGTGTTCATATAAAAGACACCTTGCATAACGTTAGTCTACAGTGGATGAATACCCAATCATTTATTGCCTCACTTATGGCACTAGAGAGAATGACAAAGCAGCACAAGCAGTGTCAATTGTGCTATAACATAATCACTTCTCTAAGCCCAAACTGAAAGAACAACAAACCTCTGCTACTTCTGTTTAAAAGTAGCTCACATGCGTCTTCTTCACAAAATTCCCATTCAACCGTGTAGAACTAACTGCACGAGAAATAAGCTAAGCTAGCCATCACTCGTGACTTCGAATAAATAGGAACTTCTTTCAGCCGCCTTTTACAATGGACACCCTGAATGAGTAGGCTAAATTGGCAATATTAAAAGTCATGTTGCCTCATCTTTAATATCGTAAGAGGCATCTACTAAAAAAACCCTGAGTTTCCCTTTAGGACCGAGATGAGAAAATCATTTTTTAAACAGAGAGTGGTGAATCTGTTGAATTCTCTGCCACAGAAGGTAGTTGAGGCCAGTTCATTGGCTATATTTAAGAGGGAGTTAGATGTAGCCCTTGTGGCTAAAGGGATCAGGGGTACTGAGTTGGATGATCAGCCATGATCATATTGAATGGTGGTGCAGGCTCGAAGCGCCGAATGGCCTACTCCTGCACCTATTTTCTATGTTTCTATGTTCCTATGTCTTATCAGCTACAAAAGCATGCCGTCTATAAACTCCATGACACAATGCCCTTTTGATCTGAGAAGGGCAGCATTAGCTTTAGAATCTTTGTAAATAGCCTAGGCCTGCAAACAACTCCTAGGTAGAGCCTAAAATTTCCACCACTGGCTTTGTCATCAAAACGCCAGATATATCTGTGTATAGATATGGAAAAGTATGCATCTTCAAGATCAATTGAGACCCTAAATCCTCTGAATCAGCTAAATTGATGAAAGATAATTGTCCATCTTAAACTGGTTAACCAAACACATGATCAGACTAGCCAAATCCTAACCTGATTTGGCATGCTCCACTTTCCTTCAACCTTGAGAAAATATTAGGACTATACCCCTCTTGTTCTTGGGCAGACACCTCACCCTTTGTGAGCTGTCTCTGTTTCCACTTGGATAACCATAGTTTCCTCTATTGACCATAAGGACGGAAATTTTGGCTTTTCTTGCCGCGGAGGATTAATCAACCAGAAAATGATCCTTATGTGATTTGTAAACTGGAAAAATTCCAGAGGTTATCTGTGTTGAACCCCGACTTAAATATCGACAGCAGCTCTCATGTGACTAGTGTAATAACATTCGCATACTCAAACCACCTCCAGCTCATAGTTACTTTGTTGTCCATGAGAAGACAGACGATGACTGAAGATGATATCAAGGCAGATTCTGAGAAAGCATTTACTGTAACATCCACCAAGAAGATCCTTGGCCTCAGACAGAAGACTAACGGTCAGCTGACCCTAGACTTGCTCTGTCCCATTGCACATACATCATGACCCGCTGGTGACAGTACTGAGTATGAAGAAAGCACAGCAACCATGGTGAGCGCTGGACCTGAGGATAAAAGCCCTCTGGCTTTGATAGAAAAGTGGGCCTGGTGCTCCAACCAGTCTCCGTGGAGCGGTATCCTCTTACTCTTGAGAACATTTAGCATAAATTGGTTAGGCC
Source organism: Leucoraja erinaceus (assembly GCF_028641065.1). NCBI lineage: Eukaryota > Metazoa > Chordata > Chondrichthyes > Rajiformes > Rajidae > Leucoraja > Leucoraja erinaceus. The sequence goes on from NC_073377.1 coordinate 150,516,907, forward strand.
TCAGGCTTATACCATCCCAGTTGAATTGAGTTTAGACTGCGTATAACACAGAAGACCCTCTACTGACCCTGTACAAGGCGAATCCTTCCCTGAGAAGTCTCAAAACTTTCTGGGGCTAAAACCTTTTGACTTAGATTTTGCCTCAACTAATGGCATAAACCTACAACCTCCAGTGTCTAACTGAATCAGAACATACATCAGATCCTTATGCGACTAGAATTGAAGCGTAGCATCCGCTTGGTGTGGGGATACGAGTTCCCTGTCAACTCCTCACAGTCAGAGTTACCCTCAGTGGAAAATATAATGCAACCCTGAACCAGGAATTGCTGCTGCAGTCCTCTGCCTGGAACGACCTATCTCAGTCACCAGAGTGCACAACACATTCTCTTCACCAAGGTGAGTGCGATAGCCCTGGGCCTAACAAAGGCCTCTGGCTAGGTCTGAATTGAGTAGACCTGGTGTTCCAACCAGCCTCAGAGCCGTTAGTTTATATATATATATATACAGGGGTGATATGCCAAGATATTGAAGCCCTACTATATAGGATGGTTCTACCACCCCCGCAGCTGCCTAAAATTATCCCTGCAAGTCTTAACCTCGCTAACATAAGTCCTCTCTGAAGAGATACATTGCAGGCTGCCTGTTACTGGCCCTGCATAAACAAACAAATCTTTGGGGAATTATCTCAGGCCTTAGCATTTTGCGAAGGCAATTTAGCTCCAACTGTGTATTACATAGAAGTGCTAAAGCATTTCCTGCACAATCGAGAGCTGAACCCATCTACTGCCCTTGCAAAGGCTGAAATTACAGCAGTGACCAGTCTTTGGATACATTTTAATCTTTAATTCTTGCCCACATATCACCACTGAGATATCCCAAATGGTGAGAGTGACATTTGGAACATCCGAAGTCTGGCAGTTCATCTGGAGTAGTCATACTTCCCAGCCGTATCCAGCATATACCCCTCCTTAGCTGATAAGGAGTTAAATCACTGATGCTCTTAGCCAGATCTTCTCCAGTGGATCTCCTATCCCTGAAGGGATGGCAAATTATGTGACAAGAGCCGGAAGCTCCTTCATATGATTAAACTGCAGCATATCCCCCATTCAAATTCCTTGACGATATCCCCATAGTCGGAGTTACTTATGTAATAATTTCCAGCACTCCCCTCTACTGAGCGGGAGATAAAATAACACAACCCTGAACCACGTGTTGCTTCCCCTCTTCTGAGCGGGTGATATTGTAACGCAAACCTGAGCCAGGTATTGCTTCCTCTCTTCTGAGCGGGTGATATATAACACAACCCTGAGCCAGGTGTTTCTTCCACAGACATCTGACTGGAGCTTCCTGTAAGTGTCTCCTGAGCCAGGAGCACAATTCTATTATATACTCACTGGACAGATCGCGCCTGCTAATGACTCCGAGTCAGGCTTGCTCGCTTCTAGAGCCTCAACGGAGGGGAGGAATATAACGCAACCCTGAGCCAGGTGTTGCTTCCTTCAGGCATATGGCTGGCTCCCTTTTTGAGCCTCAACCAGTCTCCTGTTCCCTTGGAGCCCCAAAACTGCTCCCTGTCAGTGCCTCACTGGCGGAGCCACTGGCCGTGCCGTCAGCCTATTGAATCCTGCCGCCTGCTCCCTCTCGGAGCCTTAATGGCGATAGTTGCACTGGCCGAGCCATCAGCCTATTGAATGAGGTTGCCTGCTCCTTTTTCAGAGCCTCCATGGTGGTTGCTGCACCCGCCGCGCCATCAGTTGATTACTCTCAGCCGCCAGCTCCCCTGGAGCCTCCATGGCGGTTCCTGCACAGGCCGCCCCGTCAGCTGATAAATTCAAGCTGCCAGCTCCTTACGGAGCCTCCACGGCGGTCGCTATCCCGGCTGAGCCGTCAGCCGCTAAATTTCAGCCGCCAGCTCCTTACGGAGCGTCCACAGCGGTAGCTGTACAGTCTGTGCCAGTTTCTCTGGGCCCGCTGCCCCTATTTTCGGAGCAGGGAAACGAAATTCCTTACCTGCCAGAGCAGTTTCAAACTGCTCCAATTCTCGCGCCATGCGTCGACGTATTGACGCGCTTGCGGGATGGTGGGCTCTTCACATAGTCACTCACGTGATTTTAATATAAAATATGTTGAAAGCAATCATTTATTTTTGGCAACAACCGGGCCTAGCCACCACATCGGCAAGGGTGCTGGTTATGTGTTGCTAAACATTGCCACCAGTCTGATCAATCTGCAACCTAGAAAAGGCTCCCAACCTGAAATATTACCTGTCCATTCCCTCCAGGGAGGCTGTCTGGCACACGGAGTTCCTCCAGCACTCGATGTTTTGCTCAAGATTCCGGCATTGTATCTGCATATAATGCTGATTTAATATCAAATTGGCACTTCATATTGTTACACGCTCCAGGTAACATCACATCAAGTCAAGTCAAGTCAAGTTTATTCATCACATACACATACGAGATGTGCAGTGAAATGAAAAGTGGCGATGCTCGCGGACTTTGTGCAAAAAACAAACAAACAAACAACCAAACAAACTATAAACACACTCATAAACACACACATATTCTTTTATATATTAAATTTCGGAAGGAAAAACGTTCAATAAAGTTAGTCCCTGGTGAGATAGGAGTTTACAGTCCGAATGGCCTCTGGGAAGAAACTCCTTCTCAACCACTCCGTTCTCACAGCATGGCAACGGAGGCGTTTGCCTGACCGTAGCAGGGGGAACAGTCCGTTGCAGGGGTGGAAGGGGTCTCCCATGATTTTATTGGCCCTGGAGTTGCACCTCCTGATGTATAGTTCCTGCAGGGGGGCGAGTGAAGTTCCCATAGTGCGTTCGGCCGAACGCACTACTCTCTGCAGAGCCTTCTTGTCCTGGGCAGAGCAATTCCCAAACCAGATGGTAATATTCCCGGACAAGATGCTTTCCACAGCCGCTGCGTAGAAGCACTGGAGGATCCTCGGAGACACTCTGAATTTCCTCAATTGCCTGAGGTGGTAAAGGCGCTGCCTTGCCTTACTCACGAGTGCTGCGGCATGTGATGTCCATGTCATATCCTCAGCGATGTGGACTCCCAGATATTTAAAACAGTTCACACTATCCACAGGATCCCCATTTATCCTCAATGGAGTGTACGTCCTCGGATGATGTGCCCTCCTAAAGTCCACGATCAGCTCCTTCGTTTTTTTGATGTTCAAGAGGAGGCTGTTATCGTGGCACCAGAGTGCTAGATCAGCCACCTCCTCCTGGTAGGCCTTCTCATCGTTGTTTGAGATCAGGCCCACCACCACAGTGTCATCAGCAAACTTAATTATTGAGTTGGAGCTGAACCTAGCCACACAGTCATGTGTGTACACGGAGTACAATAGGGGACTGAGGACGCAACCATGGGGCGATCCTGTGCTCAGGGTGAGGGACTTTGATGTATTCCCTCCCATCTTGACTACCTGGGGCCTGGCAGTGAGAAAGTCCAGGACCCAGGCACACAGGGAGGTGTTGAGCCCCAATTCCAGTAGCTTCCCGGCCAGTCTGGTGGGGACTATCGTGTTGAAGGCTGAACTGAAGTCTATGAACAGCATCCTCACGTAGCCCCCCTTCTGGCTGTCAAGATGAGAGAGAGCGGTGTGCAAAACCTGGGAGACCGCATCGTCCGTGGATCTGTTCGGACGGTATGCGAACTGCAACGGGTCCATGTTGCGAGGGAGGAAGGCGCAGATGTGTTTCTTCACCAGCCTCTCAAAGCGTTTCATGACTACCGAGGTAAGGGCCACCAGATGGTAGTCATTCAGACAGGCTGCGGAGGCATTTTTTGGTACCAGTACAATGATGAATTTTTTGAAGCAGGCAGGGACCACAGACTTGTCCAGGGAGAGGTTGAATAATGTAGTGAGGCACTGGAGCTAGCTGCGTAGCACAGGACTTGAGTACTCGCCCCGATATACTCGCCCAGAGATGTCAGAGCCCTGCTGCTCCATCTGTGACTCAGGTTCGGTAGACAGTCCCTGTACCTCGGCAGACCTGGGGTGGTGTTGCCCTTTTTGCGTCCAGGTCATCTGCACCGCCCTTCGCAGTGGGGTGCTCCGGTAGTTGGTTACAGCCCGTAGCCCCTGCCACATGCGTCTGGTAGACGTCCCATGTTGACTCCATCCTGATGCCAGGCCTCGATGCCAGGCCCGAGTTGTAGGCAGCGGTGCGAGCATTCAAGGCCACACGAACAGATCTGCCTACCCAGGGTTTTTGGTTCGGAATGGTGCTTACCCTTGCCGTGGGGACGACGTTGTCGGTTACTGTTGCGATGAAGTCCGTGACTGCTTCCGCGAACTCACTGACGTCACTGGAACTTGTTTCGAACATATTCCAGTCGACATCGCTCAGTGCATCTTGCAGCATGGCCTCTGACTGGTCTTTACATCCCTCGTCTCTACCGTTTCGCGAACTATTTTCTGTTTATACTCTGGCAGCAGGAAAATGGCAGCGTGGTTGGATTTCTCTAGGGGAGTGAGTGAAACGGCCTTGTAGCCTTTCCTGAACGGCGTGTAGCAGTGGTCCAAAGTTGTCTCCCCCCTGGTGGCACACGTGATGTGTTGGTAGAGGTTTGGCATGACCTTCTTGAGATTTGATTTATTAAAATCTCCAGCCACCACCATAGCCGCATCCGGGTACTTGTTTTGATGACGACATAGCACATCGTGTAGGACCGATAGTGCCACGTCGGTGTCCGCATGGGGGGGAATGTAGACGGCTGTGACGATCACTGAGCCGATCTCCCGGGGAAGGTAGAATGGGCGGCATGAGATCGTCAGGTGCTCCAGGGCCGGCGAGCAGGAACAAGGAACAAGGAACATCTAAATACTACACCATTGAATATATGTCCAGCAGAAGAGGTATGATCAAATTCCTTCCACCACTTCTTCCTTCCCACACACACACACACACACACACGCACACGCACACGCACACGCACACGCACACGCACACGCACACGCACAAACATGCACAAACATGCACAAACACGCACCCACATAATAAAATTATTAAAGGTAGACAAAAATGCTGGAGAAACTCAGCGGGTGAGGCAGCATCTATGGAGCAAAGGAATAGGTGATGTTTTGGTTCGAGACCCTTCTTCAGACTGAAGATTATTAACATTATTAGCTCATTGGATTCTACAGGCTATTGCTGCAATTCTACAATGATTTTTATTATTTTTTTAGGCATATTTTAATATCCTAACATTTACAGGGAATGTTGTACTGGGTATTGATGGACTTTGTCTAAACACCTGCATTAAAAAAAATTGCTTGTAAAGGTAATCAAAAGTGTGGAGGGGCAACAATGATTCTAATGTTCAGACTGCACTGTGGAGGAGCCCAATGCTGCTCAGCAGAACATACTCATGATTAAGAAATGACTGAAGAAGGGTTTCGGCCCGAAACGTTGCCTATTTCCTTCGCTCCATAGATGCTGTTGCACCCGCTGAGTTTCTCCAGCTTTTCTGTGTAACCTCATGATTAAGAATGTGGAGGAAGGAACGGATTCTGGTTAATACCATAAATGGACGCAAAATGCTGGAGTAACTCAGTGGGACAGGCAGCATCTCTGGAGAGAAGGAATGGGTGACGTTTCAGGTCGAGACCCTTTTTTAGACTGAAAGTCATGGGAAAGGGAAACAGAAGATATAGATGATGATGTAGAGAGATATAGAACAAATGAATGAAAGATATAAAAGCGTAACAATGATAAAGGAAACAGGCCATTGTTAGCTGTTTGCTAGGTCAATCCTTTCAGTCTGAAGAAGGGTCTCGACCCGATCCGTCACTCATTCCTTCTCTGCAGAGATGCTGCCTGTCCCGCTGAGTTGCTCCAGCATTTTGTATCTATATTCATGATTAAGAAGTTTACTTTGGGCTTACTGAAAACTGCATGATTAAGACATTTGCAGATGATAGTCAAGAGTTAATAGTGTTTAATTGCATTTGTACTGATAATGGAATGTTGAAATTCCTACTTTCAGCAGCTTAGCCAGCCTGTAAACACATTACATACAGATACACACAATTCACATCATCGTTGAAAACATTAGCGACGCAGTGGTGCTGGTTTCCGACGGTTTCTAGTGTACATACAGATGATATATGTTAATTTTTTTAACTCAATAAAATAATACCTGTAATATTCGTTCCACCGACAGTCCATACAAGTTCATATTTGCTGAGATTAGTGTTATGTAAATTTCAAAAGCCTATTGTTTTTTGGGAAGAAGCTATTCTTGAACCTGGTTTGCATGGTTTTCAGGCTCTTGTACCATCTTCATGAAGGTAGGGGAGGAATGACTGGGGTGGTATGAGTCCTGGCTGCCTTTTTGAGGCAGTACCTCCTACAGATTACATCAATGATGGGGAGATCTGTACCTGTGGTGGACCGGGTAGAGCCCACATTCTCTGTAATCTCCTTCGTTCCTGGGCAGAACACACAGCGTTGAGATGCTCCAGTCCTGATGATTATCAAGGAGGAAGTACTGTTACCAATTCATACTGAATGCGGTCTGCCGGTGAGGATGTTGAGGATCTAGTTAGATAGTGATGAGCAGAGACACTGTTCTCATAGATTAATAATAAGCTTGGAGGAGATGATGGTATTGAACGTTGAGTAATGTACATGTTCAGGCTCCAGGAAGAGCCATCTTGGGGAACGGCTGCTAACCAGCAGCCGTCCGCTTAATCTGTTTTTTAAAAAGTTTTTAGTAAGTCCTGTGTTTCGTCCGTTTGGAGAAATTGACTTTTTAATGTGGGGATAGGGGGCAATTTTATTTCTAGGTCCCTACCTAGTCGGTGAGGCAGCTTTTTCTCCGGGCTGCCCGTCGACCCGTCCTCGCGGCCTACCAGCGGGCTTGGAGCGCCGTTTCCTGGCGGGGACCGGCCAGCACCTCGGCCTCGGTGGCGGCACAGCGCTGGAGCGCTATTGCGGAGCGGAGCGGGCGATGCCTTGCCTGGGTCGCCGCGCTGGAGCGACGCACTGGAGCTCCGGTGAGCTGGACCGCCGAGGCCAACACCTCTGGGCTGCGGGTCTGCGGAGCCGATTTCAACATCGGGAGCCTGGGAGCTCCAAACCGGCGCGGCCTTGTCGGCTTCGGAAACCGCGGTCTCCAACTTGGAAGCGGCCGTTCCAGGCGGCCCAGCCGCTGAAAGTACTCTCCCGACGCCGGGGCAAGACCACCCGGTGAGAACGGCCAGGAACATCGGGCCTCCGTAGAGGCAATTGTGGTGGCCTCAATAGGCCTGACTTTGGGTGAACTTGGGGTTGGGGACTGGACATTGTGCCTTCCCCCACAGTGGTATCCATTGTGGGGGGGATGATTTTTTTGTCTCTACGTAATCCTGTTAGTCTTTGTCCAAGATGGGTGCCGTGAAGAGAGAGTGGACGCTAGCGCGCTTTAGCTGCCGCTGCTCTCTCTTCACATTGTGTTTTTGATTTTTTGTTTTTGGACTGAATTATGTTTTTAATTTGTGTTTCTGTGATGTCTTTATTATTTATTTTATTCTGATTATATGTTTTTTCCTGTGAATCTTTGTAAGGTGTCCTTGAGATGTCTGAAAGGCGCCCAAAAATAAAATGTATTATTATTATTATTATTATTAAGCATCTTGGCTTCCCTTTACCATCCCGCTTCCACCAACCTTTTTTCAGTCTCTCTTCCTGCACAGTTTCATCTCATCATCAACAAACATTGCGCAGGAGCAGAGCTAATCTTTAAACCTAACAGGAAATTCTTCAACTCATGGTGACAACAATCAGAACCAAGGTTACCAAAACCACAACAGTTGAGCTGTAGCTTGCAGCCAATGTTTGTGTTTGTGCAAGCTCGGAAGCTAAGTCCAAGCCATTGTCTTTGCTATTACTCAAGGGGCTGAGTCTTTCACTTAATATCCACAGAACCAAGATTCTCTAGCAATCTGCTCCTACAGCAAAACATAGAACATTTCCTATTTCTTGGGAGTCATATCTCAACAAAGGGATGTGGTTCCCAAGCTAGGGGAATGCTCCATGTTTTGCAAATTCTCCATCATATTCAGTGCAGCAGAACAACTTGTAACTGATTAAGGAAAAGGCTGGAGCAACTCAACAGGTCAGGCAACATTAACAGAAAAGACAACAACATGCTAGTAATTCAGCAGGCCAGGCAGCATCTACAAAAAAAGACACCCAATGCAGTCATCCAAAAAAAGATACAAAGTGCTGGAGTAAGTGCCTTTGATGCTGCCTGACGTGTTGAGTTACTCCAGCAGTTTGTATCTTGTTTGTAAACCAGAATCTGCAGTTCCTTGCATCCAAAGATCCTGTTACCTGTGCAATCTTGCTCTTCCAAAATTGTTTACTTTGTTTTCACACAATACAACACTTATTGCATAACAAGGACAATAAAACCCCTGGACATGAGTCAGCCACTCTGGAAGATTGCAAGGGAGAGGCCACAACTTTCATTCTAAGCTGTGAATCAACGGAACTGTGAGTCTGCAATGTGCTTGCAATACATGATTTGCTAGCCCTTAATGAAAATGCAATGAGTTGTTTGGCAATTTGATGGCCTGGCAATTTGATGGCCTGCACTCTGCTTGAAATGCTGTGAAACTGAATGCAGTGGCCTGCACTCTGCCTGGAATGTTGTGAAACTGAATGCGGTGGCCTGCACTCTGCATGAGATGCCGTGAAACTGAATGCAGTGGCCTGCACTCTGCTTGGAATGCTGTGAAACGGAATGTGGTGGCCTGCACTCTGCTTGAAATGGAATTTCAAGGAATAGCTGTGAGTGAACTGCCAGCCCACCAGCTCTGAGTGACTGATCTGCCAGCCCACCAGCCCTGAGCGACTGTGCTGCCAGCCAACCAGCCCTGAATGACTGAGCTGCCAGCCCACCAGCCTTGAGTGACTGAGCTGCCAGCTCACCAGCCCTGAGTGACTGAGCTGCCAGCCCACCAGGCCTGAGTGACAGACCTGCCAGCCCACCATACTGAGCTGCCAGCCTATCAGGCTTGAGTGACTGAACTGCCAGCCCACTAGGCCTGAGTGACTGAGCTGCCAGCCCAAGTGTCCATTCACCCACAATATCCATACCAGCCCTCTGGAAACCAGTCCTTTTGGCCCACAACACACATACTAGCACTCCAGAAAGCCCCCCCACTGACCACCAATATTGGAATTGGTGGAGAGGTGGAATATTACGTTGGGGGACCAGCCCTTCCATGTGAACATGGGATCCAACGGGACCCACTTAGTCTAGTACTTTCTAATATTCTGGCGGTGAAAGGTACCTTTTTTAAAACCCATGCAGATGCACCATAGAAGTCGAGTTGCATCACAGCTTGGTTTGGGAACAGCTCTGTCCAAGATCGCAAAAAGTTCAGAGTTGTAGGTGTAACCCAGTCTAACACGCAGACTGGACTTTCCACCATTGATTCCATCTATACCTGACTGTCTTGGAAAAGCAGCCAACATAATCAAAGATTGGTTGCACCCAGTCATTCCTTCTTCTTCCTGCTCCCATCCAGCAGAAAGTACAGAAGCTTAAAAGCATGCATCACCATTCTCGGAAACAGCTTTGTCCCCTCTGTTATCAAGCTTCTGAATGGTCCCTCTATAAACTAGGCTACTGTCCGATTAACCTCTACCCTATTGTGGATATTGGACTTTGTCTATGGTACTGGTGCACTACAATGCTGAAAATTATATTCTGCACTCCGTATCTTATCCCTTGCCCTATCTATAGTACTTGAGTTTATCTTGATTGTTTTTATCTATGGTTTATCTGATCTGATAGCATGCAAAACAAAACTTTTCATTGTACCTTGGTACATGTAACAATCATAAACCTAAACCTAAACCAAGATTGTGACAAGAAAAATTAAAAAAAAATGATAGGGCAATGACCTACCGTGTTTGATACTGATTGTCATTAAGCTCGGCTGTTTTAGATCCATTGGTTTGAATCGTGGCTTCTATGCTGGTCTGAAGCAAATGTGATATGTGACAGATTGCCATGGACAACTAATTAAAAGCTAATTATTCTTCCATCCCTTCTGATTGATGGAGTTCAATTCTTTCAGTAAGGTTAGGAAATGCCATTGAAGCTGCTCCCTGCATCCATTCTGTTCTGCATAACAGTACATTCATGGTTCATAATGAAACTTTAAAAAAATGTGGGCCACTTTCCATATCCTGGAGACCATCGTTTAGGGAGGTTATGTATCAGTGATGAAATTCCCTATTGCCTTCAATGCCTTTGGTATATTGAAGAAAATGAGGTGTTTTATGATTAAGACCTTAGACCTGCCGCAAAACCTTTTCTTTTTCTGGGAGCAGTGAATCCTGCCCGCCTATATAGTTTGAAGACCTGGAAATTACATAGCAGGCAGGCCAAGACACTGGAAAGATGCCACAAGTCTCATTGGATGGATGAGCAAATCAACCTCACTGTCTTCCTCGTGCCTATACTGATGCCCTAATTATACTTGGATTGGCTCCTTTGGCCAGACCATGTGGTTTGGATCCTTGTTACCAGATTTCCAAAAATGCACTTTATTCCAAGCTCTGTTACTAGAAGAGAAACCAACCATCAGAGGAAAAGCTTCAAGATCGTGTTCAAAATCTACTTGAAATACTGCAATATTTTCACTGACTATGGGGAATTCTTGGTCATTGACCACTCAAAGGAGTGGGATGCAAGCAGAAGCCTCCACGTGGCGCATTCCGGGCAATGCTGATGACTGAAACTGTACCATAATGACTGACTGAAGTAGCCAATTCTGCAACCACCGACCATCAACCGTCACTGACCGAGCGGAAAGACGTGATATTGAAGATGGCCGGACACGAGGAAGAAGACTCAAAGGAGCATTCAGGATGCTATTGAGGATCTCCGGTCAACGCATTGGGAAATATGGAAGCGCTGCATTAATGGGAGAAGAAGCAAACAGAACCACAAAACTATCGACTCCCCTGTCACATTGGACACTTTAGAACCCAACTATTGAAGAGTCTGTGATTCCCACATGGGCCTCATCAGTCACAGCAGAACCCACAATTCATAGGTAAAGCAAATCATCCTCAATCCCAAGAAACCGCCTCAGATTGCAGGCCAGAAGGCTAATGGTTTTGCCATCAACACTGCAAGCAATGCTGATGAAGATGGCAATAAGGTTTGGAAATACCTGTCCACTTTTGCAATTAACTCCCCAAATGCACGTGGTGAGAAGAAATGCTCACATACACTTTGCTACATGGAAAATGTTGACAGAACCAATGAAGAAATCACATTTCATTGAAATTTCACCTCCATTTGAATTCACCATACAGTGAATTGACCTGTATATGATAAATCATCAGTTCAGTTTTAACTAGTTTGGGAGCAGGGAATATCCCAACATTTAAGAGTTAGTTCAGTGGTTCAGCCCACCTAAACCTACCCAATCTCGCGGTTGCTAAACACTTAAATTCTCCTTCCCATTCCCACACAGACTTTTCTGATCTAGATCTCCTCCATTATCAGAGTGAAGGGCTTGCCCCACTTGGGCGACCTAATCCGCGAGTTCTGGTGAGTTTTCCCTCAACTCATACTTACAGCATGGTCAACACAAGGTCTTCGTAACTCTCCTTCATGCTCGAGGGTCTCCGCGTGTTCTCGAGGCCTCAGATAGGTTGCGGCGTTTTTTTCAATATGTTAAAAAATGCCTGCGAGTAAAAAAAGGTCGCCATGGAAAAAATTGATACTTTTTTTTACTCGTAGATTTAGTCGTAGTAGGTCGGCATGTTAGTCGTAGGTAATCGAGGGTAGTCAAAGGTAGTCGATGGTAGTCGTAGATAGACTTCATCATAGTCGAAGGGAGGTCGAAAGGAGATCGAAGGAGATCGAAGGAAATCGTCTTCACTCTCCATTATTTGGTGTCCAATTTTCCCGAAGTTAGTCGTAGCTAATCAAAGGTAGATAATCGAGGGTAGACAAAGGTAGTCGACGGTAGTCGTAGATAGTCTTCAACATAGTCAAAGGAGGTCGAAGGAGGTCTACATAGATGAAGGAGGTCTTCAACATGTCATTTAAAAAAATTACTAGATTAAGTGGGACCCGTTGGGTCCCATGTTCACACGGGAGGGCTGGTCCCCCGGCGCAATATTCCACCTCTCCACCTATTCCAATATTGGTGGCCAGTGGGGGGGCTTTCTGGAGTGCTGGTATGGGTTCTTGGGGTGGCAGCTCAGTCCCTCAAGCCTGATCTGCTGGCAGCTCACTCACGGCTGGTGGGCTGGCTGTTGACTCATGAATATTCCTTGAAATTCCATTACAAATAGGGTGCAAGGCTACCAAATTCAAATCCATGTTCCTATCATTTCAAGCAGGGTGCAAGGCCACCAAATTCAAGTGCAGTTTCTTACCACTATGAGCAGGGTGAAAGGCCACCGAATTCAAGTGCAGTTTCCAACCACTTCAAGCAGGGTGCAAGGCCACCGAATTCAAGTGCAGTTTCATACCACTTCAAGCTGGAACCAAGGCCACCAAATTCAAGTGCAGTTTCATACCACTTTCAGTAGTGTGCAAGGCCAACAAATTCAGTGCAGTTTCATACCACTTCAAGCAGGATGCAAGGCCGCCAAATTCAAGTGCAGTTTCATTCCACTTCAAGCAGGGTCGAAGGCCACCAAATTCAAATGCAACTTCATACCATTTCATGCAGGGTGAAACCACCATAAAACCACACAAAACACCAAACTCACAGTTCAGTAGACATTCAGTGTGTTCAGTTGATTCACAACTCAGCCAGACATGACCTCGCCCTCCGCCATCATGCAGAGACTGAGCCACACCGACACTTCCGGGTTTTATTACCCCTCCCCATCCCACCGGTAAAGGTGTGGCTTTCAGGGCGTGATTGACAGGAGAGAGATTCTCAACATTTTTAAAACACTAATATCACTTTTATTTTTCATAGATGGGAAGAATTATCTGCACCTGCTCAGCGGAGGGGGGACTGAGTAAGATGGCCAAAAATCACAGCCATAAGTGGTAGCGTTTTATCTAAAATGAATATACAGAGCAAACAGGAAGTAAGTGCATTTGCAGTAGTGTATTTTATCTTCAAGCCATAGCACCCAAGCCAACATTTGCAGTAAGTAGTGCCTTTCAACTTCAAGCCAAAGCACCCAAGCCACCATCTGCAGTAAGTAGTGCCTTTCAACTTCAAGCCAAAGAACCCAAGCCACCATTTGCATTAAGTAGTGTCTTTCAACTTCATGCCACCATTTGCAGTAAGTAGGGCCTTTCAACTTCAAGTCAAAGCACCCAAGCCACCATTTGCAGTAAGTAGTGGCTTTCAACAAAATCCAATCTGCCATTTGCAGTAATAAGTGCCTTTCAACTTCAAGCCAAAGCAACCAAACAACCATTTGCAGGCAGTGCCTTTTTACATCAAACAAACCATATTTTCATTTTCAAACCACATTAAGGGTACTCACAGTTGTGTAGACATTTGTTCAGTGTTATTCAGGGCTCATAGAGACATGACCCTTGGCTTCATCCATCTTGCAGAGAGTGAGTGAGGCACACCACTTCCTGGTTTTATATGCCCTCCCCCTCCCTCCAGCAGGTGCAGCAGAGAGAATGGTGATTTTTTTAACCTTCAAGCCAAAGCTGCCAAGCCACCATTTGCAGTAAGTAGTGCCTTTCAACTTTAAACCAAAGCTCCCAAGCCACCATTTGCAGTAAATAGTTCAATTCAACTTCAAGCCAAAGCACCCCAGCCACCATTTGCAGTAAGAAGTACCTTTCAACTTCAAGCCAAATCACCCAAGCCATAATTTGCAGCTTAGTACCTTTTTTCTCAAGCCAAGTGAGTGAGCCACCATTTGCAGTAAGGTTTTCAACTTCAAGTCCCTCCCCCAAGCCACTATTTGCAGTAAGTAGTGCCTTTCAACTTCAAGCCAAAACACCCAAGCCTCCATTTGCAGTAAGTAGTGCCTTTCAACTTCAAGCCAAAGCTCTCAAGCTACCATTTGCAGTAAGTAGTGTCTTTCAACTTTAAACCAATGCTCCCAACCCACCATTTGCAGTAAGTAGTGCCTTTCAACTTCAAGTCAAAGCACCCAAGCCACCATTTGCAGTAAGTAGTGTCTTTCAACTTCAAGCCAAAGCACCCAAACACCATTTGCCAGTGCCATTTTTAGTTCAAACAAACCATATTTTCATTTTTCAACCCATTAAGGGTCACACCATTTGTTCAGTGTTATTTGCAGCTCAGAGTACGTACCTTGGCTTCATCCATCTCAGAGAATGAGTGAGGCACACCAAGCCTGGTTTTATAGTCCATCCCCCTTCCAGCAGGGACAGCAGAGAGAATGGTGAATTAAAAAAAACCATTAATATATCTCTGATTTGTCATCAATAGGAAAAATCCTCCGCACCCCTAAGGCGGAGGGGGGCTCTGAGCGAGGTGGCCAAAATTGACGGCCGTAGGTGGCGGCGTTCTGTCGGAAATCGCAGCACAGTGGGCCAAAAGCGGTGAAGATCAGAGATTTAGTAATATAGATTTTAAACTCGTTAATTAGGTTGCCCAAGTGGGACAGCCCCTTTAGGCTAAACACAAATTGGACAATCAGCATCTCATATTTCGCTTGGGCAGCTTACAGCCCAGTCGTATGAATATTGAATATTGAATCTCACTTCAGGTAACCCCGGCATTCCTTCTCTCTCTAGCCCTTCCCCACCCAAGTCACACTAGCTTCTCAATTTCACCCCACAAACAGCTAACAATGGCCTGTTTTCTTTATCATCATTACTTTTTGGCATATCTTTTATTCATTGTTCTTTATCTCGCTACATCATCATCTCTATCTCTCGTTTCCCTTATCCCTAGCCAGTCAGAGGAAAGCTCACAACCCGAAACGTCACCCATCCTTCTCTCCAAAGATGCTGCATGTCCCGCTGAGTTATTCCAGCTTTTTGTGTCTATCTTTAGTTAGAGAGGTACAGGATAGGACAGGTTTGGAGGGATATGAACCAAATGCGGGGCTGGTGTAACTGGGACATGTTGATCTGTGTGGGCAAGTTGGGCCGAAGGGCCTGTTTCCATACTGTATCACTCTATGATTTTATGACTCTGTGGTTTGAGAGTCACAAAGTTTGTGCTTAACATTATGTGAATAAATGCAATTGCCCAGAAACATAATCACGTAACAAGTTCCCGCAATGGAAAATGCCAGGAACTGCCAAATCTTGAGCCATCTGGCTAAGAAGTTGCACTAAGGAAAGATAACAAAAAATAAATAAAAGTTTATGAGAGCTTAATATGCTAGAAATCCAAGAAATGGATAGGAAGGAAAGGAGAGAAATTAAATTGAAAAGTGCAAAGTAAAGGCAGGACATAATAAAATTATGGTATAATCAAAGAAAATCCCAAGATGTTCAAAATAATTGAGACAATTGAGACAATAAGGAAAGGGAAGGACATATTGTGGACTTAAAACATCACCCTTTTGTGGAATAAAGATTTGGGTAAGAAGGAATGCTTTTTTAGCTACTTCCATAAAAGGCAAAAATGCTGACATTGTTCTGAAAGGGGAAAAGGGTGAAATATTGGATAGGATAAGGATAGTTGGAGAAGAATTAAGAGGCTAAACATCTTAAAAATTGTCAAGGTAACGTCAGGCTGTTATTATAAGGTAAGGGTGGAAATTGCAGAGGCTTTGACCATCATTTTTCAATCTTCCTTGAGCACATGAGCTGGTGCTAGAAAACTGGAGGTTTGGACCATTCTTTATAAAGAGAGAAAGAGATTTACCAAATGTTTAAGACAATCTTAAGTTTAAGACAGAGGTCGGCACGGTGGCACAGTAGTAAAGTTGCTGCCTTAATGGCTTGCAGTGCCAGAGACCTGGGTTTGATCCCAACTACAGGTGCTATCTGTACGGAGTTTGTATGTTCTCCCCATGACCGGGTGGGTTTTCTCCGAGATCTTCGGTTTCCTCCCACACTCCAAAGACCTACAGGTGTATAGGTTAATCGGCTTGGGTTTGTATATTTGGGAGATGTGTAAATTGCCCCTAGTGCATGTAGGCTTGTGTTAAAGTGCGGAGTTCGCTGGTTGGTGCGGACTCAGTGGGCCAAAAGGTCAGTTTCCATGCTGTATCTCTAAACTAAACTAAATCAGCTTAACTTGGATGATAGGGGTATTATTGAAATCAATTCAAAGGTAGCAGAGATCTTCATTTAAAAAGCATAGATTAACCTGGACGGTCAAACGTGGACAGTTATTAAAGGAAGGTTATGCCTGGCTAACTTAATTGAACTTCATGACAAGGTCACAAGAATGATCAATATGAACAGTGTGTTTGACACAGTCTAGATGGATTTTGACAAGGTCCCATGTGGCAAGCGAGTTAAAAAGGTCAAAGTCCATAAACCTGAATGCTAAGCGGCAAACTGGATCCAACAGACAGCATCTCTGGAGCGAAGGACTGGGTGACGTTTCAGGTCGAGACCTTTCTTCAGACTGGTCTGAAGAAGGGTCATGACAAAAACGTTACCCGGCCCTTCTCTCCAGAAATGCTGTCTGATCCGCTGAGGCACCCCAGTATTTAGTGTCTATCTTCGGTTTAAACCAGCGTCTGCAGTTCCTTCCTACACAAACTGGATCCAAATCTGGCTCAGTAGCAAGAACTCAATGATAACGGTTAATAGGTAATCTGTGAGTGGAAAATTGTTATCAGTGGGATTCCTCGGTATCTGGTCCTTTGCATTTGAGGTCTCAGTACTGATTCCTGTGGCATACTGCTCAATCAATTTCGCTAGCCAGAAGCAACCCAATTTATGTTTGCATTCAGGTTCCTGTTGAACTGATCTTCCACCCGTGACAATATGTGATTTATACCGGGAGCAGTGGGGTGGGAGATTGCAACCTTCACGTGGTCCACCCTGTTTCGACTAATGCCATCAACCCGACATACACAAACAAGATAAAACAGGTCAAGTTGACCTACAACTTGAGGCTGCGCACGCCATATGCAAGAAGACCAGGAGCAGTTATTTTCAGCAATAACCTTTGATGTGCATCTCATGTAAGGCCAACCTGATCTGAACCCAGAGGATACATTGCGTCTTGTCGTGCAGGGCAGCTACCACTAGCAACAGGAAACGTTCAGGTTCCATTTTTTATTTGCCTGTTATGAGTTTATCCTATTTAGTACATAACACAAAACAAGATGTTTTCAGCCTGAAGTTTAGAAGGCGTTTAGAAGGATGAGGGGGTAATCTTATAGAAACATATAACATTATAAAAGGATTGGACAAGCTAGGTGCAGGAAAAATGTTCCCAATGTTGGGCAAGTTCGGAACCAGGGGGCCACAGTCTTAGAATAAAGGGGAGGCCATTTAAGACTGAGGTGAGAAAAAACGTTTTCACCCAGAGAGTTGTGAATTTATGGAATTCCCTGCCACAGAAGGCAGTGGAGGCCAAATCACTGAATGGATTTAAGAGAGAGTTAGATAGAGCTCTAAAGGCTAGTGGAGTCAAGGGATATGGGGAGAAGGCAGGCACGGGTTATTGATAGGGGACGATCAGCCATGATCACAATGAATGGCGGTGCTGGCTCGCAGGGCCGAATGGACTCCTCCTGCACCTATTTTCTATGTTTCTATGTTTCTAAGGTGGTTTTGGCTCCATGGAACTGCACATGGTCGCTATTGCCAATCTTTCATGGACAATAAATAGGTTGGCGTGGATGAGATCAATCAGGCTTATTCTTCACATTGCACCAATTGTTACTTCCTGCAATCCCAGTCTAGCAGCAGTCTAAGTACTTGCCCAGCTGTGTCTGTGGTAGTGTTTCAAGCCACCTTGAGTGCATAGTATACATTCTGGTTTTCTTGTGACTTTCATCGTTTCTTGCAAGGGTTGCTCAAGATTAAGGAGCATAGATCCATCAGCTTGGGAAAGGGCAGTAGGTCGTAATCGAGAATCGTGTATAAAATCATGAGTGGAACAGATCGCGTAGATGCACAGAGTCTCTTGCCCAGAGTAGGTGAATCGAGGACCAAAGGGTATAGGTTTAAAGTGAAGGGGAAAAGATTTAATAGGAATCTGAGGGGTAACTTGTTCACACAAAGGGTGGTGGGTGTATGGAATAAGCTGCCAAAGGAGGTAGTTGAGACTGGGACGATCCCAACATTTAAGAAACAGTTAGACCGGTACATGGATAGGACGGGTTTGGACGGATATGGACCAAACCCAGGCAGGTGGGATTAGTGTAACTGGGACGTTGGCCTGTGTGAACAAGTTGGGCCGAAAGGCCTGTTTCGACACAGTATCACTCTATGACTCGATGAAAAAGGTTTATTTGTTCATGCAGACTGCATGCCATGAGAAGACATGGGATTTGGAGTCAATGTTAATGATTTTTGCCATTTACTTCTATAGTATCACCTTCATTGGGTCTGACCTGCATGTGGGACATGGCATGTCCAGGGTTTGTGACTGGGGTGGTTCAATGTTTCAATAGTACTTTATTGTCAAATGTACCGATGTATATTGTAATCCATAGTTGCATACAGCTCAGGTATTACTACACAAATGCATATCTTGAATACGGTATAAGTGAAGAAATAGTACATTGAGACAGTATACGAATTGCCAGATTTGCTACCATTTTCAAGTCCCAGTTGTTGTAGGTTCAGAGTTTCTTAACCTGGCCAAGAACTCTTTTCTCCATTGTGACTGTTGCTTCCACTAAACAGCTCCAGTTTGTGGCCGTAAGTGCTTTTTGCAAGCAGCATTTTCCTGCAATGCAAAAGGTAAAGTTATTTTTAAAGTTCCATGATGGATGTGCATGACATGGATATTTCATGGATATTGTTAAGGCAGTGATAGATTCTTGTATAGGAAAGAAATGCAGATGCTGGTTTAAATTGAAGGTAGACATAAAATGCTGGAGTAACTCTGCGGGACAGGCAACTTCTCTGGAGAGAAGGAATGGGTGACGTTTCAGGTCGAGACCCTTCTTCGGACATAGATAGATTCTTGATTGGTATGGGTGTCAGGGGTTATGGGGAGATGGCAGGAGAATGGGGTTAGGAGGGAGAGATAGATAAGCCATGATTGAATGGTGGAGTAGACTTACTAATAATAATAATAATAATAATAATAATAATAATAATAATAATAATAATATATTTTATTGTCATTGCACATAAGTGCAACGAGATTTGGGTTTGCAGCTTCTATCCGATGTCATAACCTAAATAACTAATAAAATTTAGATTTAGATACCCCAAGGAACATGGTTTGTAAATGGGCCGAATGGCCTAATTCTCCTATTACTTATGATCTTATGACATGTGTGTGTGTGAACATGTGTGTTTGTGTGTGCACATGAAAAAGAGTGGGACGTCTTGAACTCATTGCTTAGAAGGGAGACAGGAATAGGATAACTTGAATTAATACCAAAGAAGGGGCCACTCAGCCCATCATGTCTATGAGAGCTGAAAAATAATGATTTAGGTGAGTGCAAAGAGGTTTTTTTAATACATGGATAAACACTTGTATCCACAAGATTGAAGGCTATGAAGTACAATGAGCATGAAGACGAGCATGAAAACACTTCAGTCCAGAGATATACTGGACTGAAGCTTACCTTAAATTGATAATATCCTTCTGTACCTTAAATTGATAATATCCCATGATTGTTGATAACATGCAGGTGATAGAGAGATGGCATGCATCCTACAACTCAACCAACATTCCTCTTCATTGAAACCCATACGGAAAAGTTTAAATGAATTACAAATATATCAAATTTTAATTGATTTCAGGATAATTTTATGAAGAATTAATAAATCAAAATTGTGGTAACTTTTAGTAAGCTTTAGCTTTGGTAAGGACATCAATTGTCTGCTTTGTTCATGCACTTATCATGCACATTAACTGGTTTTCCTTTCCACTGAATCAGGTCTGATGGAAAATTGGTGGTTTTTAGGAAGTGACTGATTCTACACTGTCACTTCCTTGTCAAGGAGAAAATACTGTGCCATTTGAACACTATACCAACAACAAAGAAATATTTTTCATGAGAAAATGCGGTAGCAAGATTTTTTACACAGAGTAACATGCTAACACGGTACTGAAATAAGTTCAAAGTTCTGCACTGCTGCTATATGCTGTCACAGAAAATTGATGATCAATTATGGAATCAACCACTAGATGATCCTCCATTAACATTTTCATCTTCAGTTTTGGAAGAAGCCACCACATGAGTAGGACAAACATGGCCAGCGCATTCATATTCATCTCCTGCTAAATGTACTGCATGGATGACTCTCTCAACCTCCCCCAGGGTTCTCCATTATCATTGATGTCAATCTTTAATGATTGGGCAAGAACAGACCAAATGGAAGATAATGAGATAAACAAATTGAGGCAGTCCATTTTAGACAAAGAAAATAATAGGAAAGCAATAGAACATTGTTTAAATGGTGAGCAAATGAAAGACGTTGGTATTTCGAGGCACTTGTATGTTATTGTATATCAATCATTGAAGGTTAATATTCAGGTTAAGCCGGCAATCAGAGAGGCAAATGGTATCCTGGCCTTTATTGCAAGTGGATTTGAGTATGAAAGTGGTGACATCTTGTTACAATTACAGAGAGCCTTTGAGAGACCGGATCCTAGTTAAGGATCCTGTTTATCTGATCCTTGCTATAGAGTAAGTGCAGAGACGATTCACCAGAGTGATTCCCGGGAGGGTGACCTTTTCATCTGAGGAGGGATTAAGCAGATTGGTCTGCACTGGCTTGACTTTAGAAGAATGGAAGGTGACCTCCTTTATCGAAATAAGAATAAAAGTATATAAAGAACCATGAATCTTTGAAATTTACCTGCCAACAGTGCTATCAAGGCTCAGCCTCTGACTATCTTCACATCTGGCAACAGCAGATCTATAGAAGGTAGACACAAAATGCTGGAGTCTGAAGAAGGGTTTCAACCAGAAACTTCACCCATTCCTTCTCTCCAGAGATGCTGCCTGTCCCGCTGAGTTACTACAGCATTTTGTGTCTCTCTTCAGCTTATCAACATCTCTGCTTTCTGGATTTTTGATTTAAACCAGCATCTGCAGTTCTTTCCTACACAACAGATCGATAGATATTATTTTTACAGAGATGCTGCATTACCAGCTGAGTTACTGCAGCATTTTGTGTTTATCTTTGGTATAAACCAGCATCTGCACATCCTTCCTACACATGCACGGTCCTCTGTCACTCTCACCCCCCCTCCGCGCAATCAGTCTGAAGAAGTGTCCAGTCCCGTGATGTCACCTATCCATGTTCTCCAGACATGCTGCCTGACCTACAGAGTTACTCCAGCATTGTCTGTCTTTCTTTGGTATAGAACAGCATCTGCAGTTCCGTGTTATTACAAATAAACATTAGAAACAAAACAAGTTTCAAATTACAGAGAAGGTCAGTGATTGAGTGAAGAGATTGATTGATACAAATTGAGGTGGTGCTGGTGGAAAGGTGGCAAAACAGATTTGTCTGGAATGTAAGATTATTTGAAATTGTTAAGTTTGATGTTCCAGTCTTGTATCTCACATATTCAGCATTATTTCTTATCTCTTTCCTCTTTTGTTGGTTCTAACATTGCATTTGTCTTGAATGTTTTACATCTACTCCAGACATAAAAACACATTGTGAGCCCTGGCCTTTTTGCAAATGGACATCATTAAATGACCAAGATTCCTACAAATCTATATTACTTAAGGTCTGTTCTTGACTGGTTTTGGCCTTCTGTGCTGCGATTTCCGAGAGACCGCCGCCACCTACGGCCGTCATTTTTGGCCACCTCGCTCAAAGCCCCCCTCCGCCGCATGTGTGCCAAGGATTTTTCCTGTCGATGAAAAATGACTGAGCTATTAATGTTTTTACAAACTTCCCCCTTATCTCTGCTGCCCCTGCTGGAGGGAGGGGGAGGGACTATAAAATCAGGAAGTGGTGTGCCCTAATCAGTCTCTGCAAGTGGTGTGCCTCAATCAGAACTCTGACTGACACTGAACAAATGTCTCCACAGCTGTGAGTACCCATAATGTGGTTTGAAAATGAAAATATGGTTAGTTTGAGGGAAAAAAGGACTGCCTGCAAATGGTTGTTTGGGCGGTTTGGGTAGAAAGGCACCCCTCTCTCTCTCTCCCTTTCTCTCTCTCTCTCCCCCCCTGTATCTCTCTCTTTCTCTCTCTCTTCCCCTCTCTCTCTCTCTCTCTCTGTGTCTCTCTCTGTCTCCATCTCTGTCTCTCTCTCTCTTTCTATCTATCTCCCTTTCTCTCTCTCTCTCTCCCCCCTCTCTCTCTCCCCCCTCTCTCTCTCCCCCTCCTCTCCCTCTCCCCCCTCTCCCCCCCTCCCCCCTCCCCATCCCCCCTCTCCCATCCCCCCTCTCCCCATCCCCCCCCTCTCCCTCCATCCCCCCCCTCCCCCATCTCCCCCTCCCCCCTCTCCTCCCCCCTCCTCTATCCTCCTCCCCTCTCCTCCCTCCTCCTCCTTCCTCCCCTCCTCCCCTCCCCCCCCCCACTACCCTCCTCTCCCCTCCTCTCCCCCTCCTCTCCCCCCTCCCCCCCTCCCTCTCCCCTCCTCTCCCTCTCCCCTCCCCCCTCCTCTCCCCCCCCCTCCCCCACCCCCTCTCTCCCCTCTCCTCACCCTCTCTCCTCCCTCTCTCTCTCTCCCTCTGTCCCTCCCCCCTCTCTCTCTCTCTCTCTCCCCCCCCTCTTTTTCTCCCTCTCCTCCCCTCCATCCCTCCCCCCACCGTCCCTCCCCTAAACCCGCCTCCCCTCCCCCCCACACACCCCTACCCCTCCACCCTCCCTCCCCCTCCCTGCTCCCCACCTCTCCCCCTCCCCTCACCTCACCTCCCTATCAGCGCTCCCTCTCCCCCCCCCTCCCCCTCTCTCCCCCTCCTCCTCCCCCCTCCTCTCTCCCCCTCCCCCCTCCCCCCCCCTCCCTCTCCTCCCCTCCCCCCCCTCCCCTCTCTCTCCCCCCCCCCCTCCTCCTCCCCCCCCTCCTCTCCCTCTCCCCTCCCCACCCTCCCTCCCCCTCCCCACCATCCCTCCCCTCCCCCCCCTACCCCTCCTCCCTCTCCACCCTCCCCCCTACCCTCCCCCTCCCTGCTCCCCACCTCTACCCCTCACCCCCCTCTCAGCACCCTCTCTCTCTCCCCCTCACTCTCCCTCTCCCTCTCGCCTTCTCTCCCTCCCTTCCTCTTCCCCCCCCCCTCTCCCCCCCCCCCCTCATCCCTCTTGCTCTCCTCTCTGTGTCTCTCTCTGTCTCTGCCCCTTCTCTTCCTGCCCTCACTCTCTACCCCTCCCCCCCCCCCCCCCCCTCTCTAGATGTGACTGCAAGTTGGGGGCTATGCGTCAGTAGATAGGGTGGTTATGGACTAAAAGGAGCAAATTAATAATATTAATATAATATCAAGGGGGGTAATTAGCGTGAGTGCGGGGGGGCGGGATCGTTAGTGTGTGTGACGCTGCATGCCGCCTCCCCCCCACAACCGCATGTTGGGGGAACAGACCCAATGGGTCTGCACTTGGTCTAGTAGTTAAATAAAAATCCCTTCAAACCTTCAAATGAAAGGACAAGGCCAGCAAGTATATGAAAATATTTTACACGAGAATTGTGGTTCTTTGTTTATTGAATTTGTAATTATTGTATATATTCTATGTGCATTATGATTGTTGGCCCATTATGCTGCTGTAAGTGTGAATTTTCGCTATTCTCCTGTCAGTGCATGTGACAATTAAACACTTCTTCTTTAAACCAAAAATAGTTTTATTCAAGTATTTACAATACCATTTATAATACTAAATAATTCAAAACAAAACCCCCCCACCATTGTTAAATAACAAATATACTGTATTAAACAACCATGTTACAATTATTAAATAAGTAATAACGGCACATTAAAGGATTGCATGGATTTATGAAGGGGAAATCCAGATTGACTAATCTTCTGGAATTTTCTTGAGGATGTGACAAGTAAAATGGATGAAGGCGGGCCAGTGGATGTAATGTATCTGGACATTCAGAAAGTCTTTGATAATGTCCCACACAGGAGATTAGTGGGCAAAATTAGAGCACATGGTATTGGGGGTAGGGTATTGACATGGATAGATAATTGGTTGGCAGACAGGAAACAAAGAATGGGAATAAATGGGTTTCTGTCAGGCAGTGGCGAGTGGAGTGCCGCAAGGCTCGGTGCTGGGGCCGCAACTATTTACAATATATATTAATGATTTAGATGATGGAATTAAAAGTAACACTAGCAAATTTGCAGATGACACAAAGCTGGGTGGCAGTGTGAACTGCGAACAGGATGCTAGGAGGTTGCAGGGTGACTTGGACAGGTTTAGTGAGTGGGCAGATGCATGGCAGCTACAGTATAATGTAGATAAATGTGAGGTTATCCACTTTGGTAGCAAGAACAAGGAGGCAGATTATTATCTCAATGGTGTCAGATTAGGAAAAAGGGAAGTGCAACGAGACCTGGGTGCCCTTGTATACTACTCACTGAAAGTAAACATGCAGGTACAGCAGGCAGTAAAGAAAGCTAATAGCATGTTGACCTTCATAACAAGAGGATTTGCATTTCTGAGTAAAGAGGTCCTTCTGCATTTGTCCCAGGCCCTGGCGAGCAGGGGTGGAAAACCCGGGGGGGCCAGAGGGGACACGTCCCCCCCATGTTTTGAGAGGTGGGCGACATCCCCGCCAGGTTAACCTGCCTGGGCCTGCGGGAAATATGGCCAGCGCGGAGAAGCAGCGCTGGTGGCCCATCAGTCCAGACAGGGCTGTAGTTAACCCGGTGAGACAGGCAGTTGAGCTGCATTTAACGCTGGATTGAGCCTCCGAAGCCTCGCGCGCGTGTGTTAGTGTGCGCATGCGTGCGCGGCCACCAAAAAATTGTGTCCTCCGTCCATGTTTTGATAGTTCCGATCTTGCTGGCGAGAACACATCTGGAGTATTGTGTGCAGTTTTGGTCTCCTAATTTGAGGAAGGACATCCTTGCTATTGAGGCAGTCAGTGCAGTGTAGGTTCACGAGGTTAATCCACGGGATGGCGGGACTGTCATATGAGGAAAGATTGAGGACTGGGCTTGTATTCACTGGAATTGAAAAGGATGGGAGGGAATCATATAGAAACATATAAAATTATAAAAGGACTGGACAAGCTAGATGCAGGAAAAATGTTCCCAATGTTGAGCGAGTCCAGAACCAGGGGCCACGGTCTAAGAATAAAGGGGAGGCCATTTAATATTGAGATGAGAAAAAACTGTTTCATCCAGAGTTGTGAATTTGTGGAATTCTCTGCCACAGAGGGCAGTGGAGGCCAATTCACTGCATGAATTTAAAGAGAGTTAGATAGAGCTCTAGGAGCTAGTGGAATAAAGGGATATGTGGGGAAGGCAGACAGAGGTTACTGATTGTGGATGATCAGCCATGATCTCAATGAATGGTGGTGCTGGCTCGAAGAGCCAAATGGCCACCTCCAGCACCAATTTTCTATGTCATGGACACATTCTATCCCAGCGGTCCCAGAAATCTCCCAGGGTGCCCGTGGACAGCACAAAGTCCCTTTCTAGTGGTACGTAACCCCAGGAATATGGCAGAGCCCACGTCCGCCTGGTGCTGTGACTTGCGGATGGCCAACTTGGTCAGGCACAGGAGCAACCGGACCAGGACATCTTCAGCTCCACCCAATCCCCTCCCCACTGGGCGTCTAAAGATGAGGATGGAGGGTATGAAGTGCAGCCAGAAGGCAAGGAGCTTGGTTCTTGGCTCTTGACTCCTCACCAAATTAGATGTCATTGTGAATTGAAGCTGCATTAATAGGGACAAATAAACACTCATCCAGCTCACTTTCAGTGCACAAATTACAATCAAGGTAGAGAAGATAACGATATCTAATTCCAAATCTATATGCCGCTGAGAAGGTTGGTTATTCAACAAATAAGTGTCATAAATATGGCCATCGCTTGAAGAAAGGGGAGGGAGATTGAGATATTTTGTTAATGCTGGGGGCACTAAGTGAAATTGCCATGATCAGAGCAGGAAAGGGAGATTGTCATTTCTGCCCGTGAAACCGTCTACCTGATATTCGGTGCTATTGAAATAAATGAGGTGCTGAAATTTTGACAGGCGACCGCTATAAATGCGACCGTTCGATATTTGCAGTTTCACCTACCAATGGTGTTGACAAAAATAACGGCGGTAGCAGAATGTTATGGAGATAAAACTGTTGACATTAAGAATGTGTGTTAGGCAAGAGACATGCGCGAAGACATGGGGTATGCAACATCACTTCCCGAATTTTACCAACATTTTAATAAAGCTAGTAATATTATCTGTGCTGTAAGGTGCGCGGGATGCTATGTTAACGACATCGCCGATGATAAATTCAGGCCACAATGTTGACATTACTTCTAGCCTCAAGGTTTGGTGCAAGGGGAAAGAAATAATATTAAAACGTCCCCAGGGCAATGCCATACAGTGTTAAGCATGATCGTGCCGCTGGTCAGCACTGTACGGTTGATGCTTTAGAATATAATTTACAAACCCCTTTGACAAGCAAAGGGCAGGGTACATGAATGGCTGATGTAGAATCAACGTGTATGCATTCCCCCCACCACCCCTACAAGTTAGCAGCGTCCCCACTGCGCATGTAGCAAGTGCAGACAACGCTCCTCCATCTTGAGGGACAGTATCATCCACAAAATATATTTTAGTAAAACAATAACAATAGTGGCTGGCAGATGTGGTGAAGGCGCAGGCAGCCACTGGAACACTTGACGGCGGCGCGGTGAGCAGGCAGCGGCGGGCTGGATCTATAGACCCAGGCGCCAGCCAGCGCTGCGAAATCAAGGTACAGCAGTCCCCGGGACCTGAAGCGACATCTCCGTAAAATATAGCAATTGCACCGACATGCACGGTGAGTAGAAAGAACCAAACACTGGGATATTGTTTCCAATTCACGCCGCACGATTGTATGGGCGCTGAGCAGTGAGAGGAGCTGTCCAGGCACCATAGCTCTTGCTGCTAAATAGCCGTGTGCTGGTCCCTGTCCTCACAGACTGCAGATGGAGCGGGGCAGTGTTGCCCTGGCCCTAGTCCCCACAGACTGCAGGCTGGAGTGGGGCAGTGTTGCCCTGGTCCTAGTCCCCACAGACTGCAGGCTGTGGTGGGACAGTGTTGTGCTGGTCCCAGTCCCCACAGACTGCAGATGGAGCGGGACAGTGTTGGCTGGTCCCAGTCCCTCACACACTGGGTGGCAGGACACGTTGATCTCAGTCACCACAGATTGCAGGCTGTGGTGGGACAACGTTGTGCTGGTCCCAGTCCCAGTCCCCACACACTGCAGGCTGTAACGAGGCAGTCTTGCCCTGCTCTCAGTCCCCACAGACTGCAGGCGGTGGTGGAACAGGATTATAATGTTGGTCTTGGTCCCCACAGCCTGGGAACCGATCGTGTCGTGCAGTGTTTATCTCCCGGGATCTGGATGAGGTTTAATGTTCGAATGGTTATTTTTTTTATTTATGAAAGATAAAACCCTGAAACATCTGAGGAGAGTGCAACAACATTTAGCCGCAGTACACATAGTGTGCATTTCATCTTCGTGCTCCAGTCTCATATTTTGCTCGTGTTATAATCATTCGTAATGATTTTTTTTAAAGCTTGTGGGTTTTAAATGGTTGCTGTCTTTGAAGATCCAAATAGAAATGTGTTCTCACGAAACAGTCACGGAGTTATCGGCCCACTGAGTCCACTAGGACCTTCTTGCACGCGTTTACATTAAACTGTATTGCACAGGAATAGGCCCTTCAGCCCCCATGCCAGCGCCGACCACGATGCCAACCTAACTAATCCCATCTGCCGGCACGCTGTCCATAATCCCTCAATTCCCTGCCTGTTCACGTGCCTGTTTTAATGCCTCTTAAACATGGCAGTATCTGCCTCTCCCACTGTAAGTGCATTCCAGGCACCTACAACAATATGTAAAAAAACGCCTTACAAATCTCTCCACATCTTACCTTACTGTTAGATTTCATAGCAAAAGGATTTGAGTATAGGGTGATTTCACCAAATGTCAAATGAGCGTAGATCCCCCCCCCTCACGTGACCGAAAATTTTAACTGGAGGACATATGTCACTTCGGTACATGTTAGTGAATGGGGAAACACGCACTTTCCCACCCCTTAAAAACATGGAAAACGGACGATTTTTGAGCTGAAATTTTCTGTGCTAGTCGGGGTGACCGTGAAGCACAGCAACCTAAATTTTCAGGCAAAAAAAAAGATAGAAAGTAAGGTAATTACAAGAGGGAACTGAAGGTGGAAAACAGCGGAAGTGAACAGCCAACATTTGCCGTGGAGATTTAAAGGTCCAAAATATCGGGAATTATCGCGTTTGCTCGCAGAATTTCATCAAAAGTGAGGCATTATTAACTTACTTTTGATGAAATTCAGCGAGCAAACGCGATAATCCCCGATATTTTGGACCTTTAAATCTCCACAGCAAATGTCGGCTGTTCACTTCCGCTGTTTTCCACCTTCAGTTCCCTCTTGTAATTACCTTACTTTCTATCTTTTTTTTTGCCTGAAAATTTAGGTCGCTGTGCTTCACGGTAACCCCGACTAGCACAGAAAAATTTCAGCTCAAAAATCGGCCGTTTTCCATGTTTTTAAGGGGTGGGAAAGTGCGTGTTTCCCCATTCACTAACATGTACCGAAGTGACATATGTCCTCCAGTTAATATTTTCGGTCACGTGAGGGGGGATCTACGCTCATTTGACATTTGGTGAAATCACCCTATAGGAGCAGGGAGGTTCTACTGCAGTTGTACAGGGTCTTGGTGAGACCACACCTGGAGTATTGCGTACAGTTTTGGTCTCCAAATCTGATGAAGGACATTATTGCCATAGAGGGAGTGCAGAGAAGGTTCACCAGACTGATTCCTGGGATGTCAGGACTGTTTTATGAAGAAAGACTGGATAGACTTGGTTTATACTCTCTAGAATTTAGGAGATTGAGAGGGGATCTTATAGAAACTTACAAAATTCTTAAGGGGTTGGACAGGCTAGATGCAGGAAGATTGTTCCCGATGTTGGGGAAGTCCAGGACAAGGGGTCACAGTTTAAGGATAAGGGGGAAATCCTTTAAAACCGAGATGAGTAGAACTTTTTTCACACAGAGAGTGGTGAATCTCTGGAACTCTCTGCCGCAGAGGGTAGTCGAGGCCAGTTCATTGGCTATATTTAAGAGGGAGTTAGATGTGGCCCTTGTGGCTAAGGGTATCAGAGGGTATGGAGAGAAGGCAGGTACGGGATACTGAGTTGGATGATCGGCCATGATCATATTGAATGGCGGTGCAGGCTCGAAGGGCCGAATGTCCTCTACTCCTGCACCTAATTTCTATGTTTCTATGTTTCTATGTAAACCTATGCCCTCTAACATTTCACATATCCATCCTGGGAAAATGCCTCTGACCAGCTACCCTATCTATGTCCCTGATAGTTTTATATACTTCTATTAAGTCACCCTTCAGCACAAGAGAGAATTATGTTTGTCCTATATTTATATTTTTGTCCTATATTTATATAATTATGTTTGTGCTATTTTATTTACATCAATTTATTTATGTACCATGTACAAAAGTATTTACACTGGTCAATTCACCTTCAACCCTTAAATGGAGGAAATATTGGGAGAACGTGCAAATCCACACAGACAACATAGAGATCATGATTAATCACTGGAAATATAGAAAAATTTAGGAGTGGGCCATTCGGCACTTCGAGCATTCACTAAAGATCAGATAGATAAGATAAGATTCATTTATTGTCATTTGGACCCCTTGATGTCCAAAATAGGCCGTTTCTGCAGCCATACATTACACTGACCCAAGACACAACATAATTTACATAAACATCCATCACATCGCTCTGATGGAAGGCCAAATAAACTTATTTCTTTGCACTCTGCTGTCAGAGTCAAAGTCAAAGCCCCCGGCTGGCGATGGCAATTGTCCCGGGCCCATTTAAGCCACGGGTGGTGCAGGGTCGCACACCGGGTCTTGATGTTGGACGGCGTGCGCTAGAGCCATTCCCATGATAGGCCCCCGCTCCTGAGCCACTTCAACCCCGCAACTCGGGCGGGGGGGAAGTTGCGTTGCGAGAGCCCTGAAAAGCGGTCTCCCTCCAGGGAGCCGCGGGCTCCCGGTGCCGCCGTCCACAGACCTGTCGTTGGGGCCTCCGACTCTCCGGTCGGGCCGCAGAGCAGCTGCTGCAGCAGCAGCAACGCTCCTCCACCGCTCCAACCGTTCCGGACTCAGCCAGCCGACGGCGACGGTGAGTTGTAGCACCATCTGTTGGAGGCCGCTCCTCGTTGCGGGCCCAACTGAAAAGATCGGGTCTCCAGTGCAGGGAGAGATTTAAAAAGTTTCCCCCCCCCTCCCACCCCACCCCCCCCCCCACACACACACACCCCAACTAACAGACTGCAGAGGCCCGCTGCTGGCCAGAGCCACGCCGCCCACCGGTAAAATCAGCACCCTGTTCTAACGTTTTCCCAATATCCCTTGATTCCTTTAGCCCTAAGAGCTAACTCTAACTCTATCTTGAAAACATCCAGTGAATTGGTCTCCACTGCCTTCTGTGGCAGATAATTCCACAGATTGACAACTCTATGGGCGGTGCTGTGTGGAGCTGTGAGGCTGCAGTTCTATGAGCTGTAGTATCTTGGCAAATCCAGGCCTGTGTTTAGTATTGGTGAGTCATACAAAAGTGAAATAATGAAGTGTTAATGGGTCTGTGAAAGCAAAGAGGTTACAGAGAAGTAAGCTGGGGAATGCGAATGATAGAATTGCTCTGAGAACCAGCATGGATTCAAGAGACCAAATGATCTCCTATGTGGCTCAGAAATGTGAATATACGAGAATCAAAAAACACCTAATGCTGGATGTCTGAAAATAGCAACAGAAAATGTTGGAAACATTCATCATGTCAAGCAAAATCCGTAGAAAGGGAAACAGTATGAATGATTCCGATTGAAGACTCTGCCAGATCCAGGAGATTGAGGGAGTAGGTTGAAAAGAGGATTAGTGAAATGTGTGGATGGGAGAAAGAGGATGTCGGTGATGTGGTGTATGAAGTCAGGGTTGCCATAGAGACAAGATGTTGATGAAGTAACCTGGTTGATGGATTATTAAGAGAGTGAGAGTGAGAGATAACATAGAGAATTTAAAATCTGTCAGATGAGGGGAGGTAGAACGAGAAACATAAACAGTCCATTTGGTCCTATTTGTTCATGCTGACCAAGATGCCCCTTCTATGCTAGTTTTCCACATTAGGCCCATATCTCTCAAAACCTTTCCTATCCACGTACCCGTCCAAGTATCCTTCAAATGTTGTTATAGTCCCTGCCTCAACTACCTCCTTTAGCAGTTTAGGCTTCACAACCACATCAATTTAATTATGCTCCACACCTTATTTTCTAGTTGCTGGCCTTTGTTCTAACCATCGGCCTGTCAACCCCCCTCCCAGCTGCCTATGTGTCGACGTGTTGCCTGCCACATTTTGTCCTGCCTCGTCGCTTTTCCAGCTTTCTTCTCCCCCCCACAATCAGTATGAAGAAGGGGTTCAACCTGAAATGTCACATCCATGTACTCCAGAGATGCTGCCTGTTCTGCCAAGTTACGTCAGCACTTTGTGAGCTTTTGTGCATTAACCAGCATCTGCATTTCTTTGTTTCTACTCCAGTTGCAGCTTGTTACATATATGTACCATCTTCTGAGTGCTTGATTCCCCAACCTGGGGTAATAGTCTCTGAGCATTCACCCTGTCTGTTCCCCTTACGATATTATACACCTCTATAAGATCAACCCTCAGCATCCTGCAGTCCAAGGAATAAAGTCCTCGCCTGCGAACCTTTCCCTATAGCTCAGGCCTTCAAATCTAGGCTACATGCTCGTAAATCCTCTGTGCACTCTTTCCAGCTTAATGGAATACAGGTACATAGGCTCGACCCAAAACGTCACCCATACCTATCCAGAGATACTGCCTGTCCGGCTGAGTCACTCCAGCATTTTGTGTTTTATCTTCGGTTTAAACCAACATCTGCAGTTCCTTCCCACAATAGTACCTTCCTATAGCAGCATGACCAAAATTAAACACTATATTCCAAATGTAGCCTGAGCAACAACTTGAACAACTAACACAATGTCTCAACTTCTATACTAAATACCCTGACTAATGATGGCCAATGTACCAAATATGTTCTTGACCATACGATCTACCTGTGTGGCCAACTTTCAGCAAACTGTGCCTCTCTGCTCTACAATACTACCCAGTGCCTACCATCCACTATGAACATCCTGTACAATACCTTGCACTTATCTGCATTAAACTCTATTTGCCATTCCGAAGCCCACTTGCCCATCAAGATCCTGCTGTAATTTTTGATAACTACCTTCACTGTATGTAATACCACAAAGGATTATAAACGCTGCAAAATACCGAGTTGTAAGGAATGGTAAGCAGGGCAGACTATGTTAATGCAAAGAGAAAAACGGAACCAAAATTACACCACATGACATTTTGGCGAACCACATTATGAGTCCCGAATGGACACAGAAAGCATTAAACTTGATTGGAAGAAGGGCAAGTAAATCACTTCTTCCTCTGGAAGGATTGTCCGGGCCCCAAGATCATGGGAAGAGATAAAAGGAGAGGTATTGCACTGTACACTGAATACAATATAGTCAACGGGATGATGTTCAAAGACTTCTGAAGGAAATAAAAAAAAGTCATTTGTTAAAGAACTAAATGAGGCAAAGGATAAACGGAATCTTTTGACCTAGTGGATTGCATTTGCTGCTCATGATGTGGCCTCTTCATTGGCTTGTACTCGCCGGAATTTAGGAAATTGAGGGGGGATCTTATAGAAACATACAAAATTCTTAAGGGGTTGGACAGGCTAGATGCAGGAAGATTGTTCCCGATGTTGGGAAAGTCCAGGACAAGGGGTCACAGCTTAAGGATAGAGGGGAAATCCTTT
This sequence comes from Leucoraja erinaceus, assembly GCF_028641065.1. NCBI lineage: Eukaryota > Metazoa > Chordata > Chondrichthyes > Rajiformes > Rajidae > Leucoraja > Leucoraja erinaceus. The sequence goes on from NC_073377.1 coordinate 150,550,027, forward strand.
AGGACCGAGATGAGAAAAACATTTTCACACAGAGAGTGGTGAATCTCTGGAATTCTCTGCCACTTACTTTCAGTTCACAGGACTCATCCTGAGCTGTCCTGCTGCCCACCACTTTAAGAGTCAAGAGTTAAGAGTCAATTTAATTGTCATTTGGACCCCTAGAGGTCCAAACGAAATGCCGTTTCTGCAGCCATACATTACACACAAATAGACCCAGACACAACATAATTACAATTTTACATAAACATCCATCACATAGCTGTGATGGAAGGCCAAAAAAAACTTATCTCTCCACTGCACTCTCCCCCCCCCCGATGACAGAGTCAAAGTCAAAAGCCCCCGGCTGGCGATGGCGATTGTCCCGCGGCCATTGAAGCCACGCCGGGTGGTGCGAGGTCGCACACCGGGTCTTGGTGTTAGAGCCCCCGGTGTGCGCTCGTAAAGTCCCGCAGCCGTTCCAGCCGCTCGGGGCAATGGTGTTAGGCCCCGCTCCAGGAGCTCTTCGACCCCGCAACTCGGGCGGGAGAATTCGCCGTTGCAGGAGCCCCGAAAAGCAGTCTCTCTCCAGAGGAGCCGCGGGCTCCCGGCGTCGCTGTCCGTAGACCCGCAGCAGCAGCCCCCGACCCAGCAGCAGCCTCCGACTCAGCAGCAGCCTCCGACTCAGCAGCAGCAGCAGCAGCAGCAGCAGCAGAAGCTTGAGGACCAGCACCCATCTTCCATCTGGGGATATTCCAGATCTCAATATTAAATTCACCATCTACAAGAAGCTTAATGTCTATGTTTCAGAACTGGACAGTTCTGTAGTAGGTTATCCATGTGAAATGATAGCCCAAGCTTACTCTCTGTATGAACATAGCCTGACCTGCTTAGCATTCTCTCCAGCTCTGCATTGTGTAGTTTTTACATTTCTTTGTGTTTCTGTCTCTAACTCTCCTCATCTCACAGATTTTAAATTGTTTATGTTAACTCTGTAATTGGCTCTGTTACTTAATCAACCACATTATTTCATTGACAACCCCCCCCCCCCCCCCCACCTCCACCCATCAGCAAGCCTGACCTCGCCTATCAGAGATATTGTCGTGTCCCATCCATCCACCTAATCCTTCTGTGACTTGAAACCAACTTGTTTTTGTTCTTTCCCGGTTTGATCTGGAATGTGAGCCATTTCCTTTCCAAAAATATTACCTGAGCTGCTGATTGTTTCCAGTATTTCGTGTTGTTTTATGACGGAACAAGCAGAATAGGCTTTTAGATAGTTAGTGTGTTCTTATCTTGAACATAGACCTTGTACGAGATGGGAATAAGTGATGGCAATCCAGATTTGGTACATTCAACTCAATGTTGGCTCTTGTGTGGAGACACATTCACTACACTTTCTCTGACGTGGTCACGTGCACACACCTGGTAGAGTTTATTCAGCGTTTTATTTCTGTTTGTCACTTGCAAAATGGGGTTCGTAGAATAATTTGCTGACAATTTTTCTATTCCAGATTAGCATTGCATGGGAGCAGCCACTTTGAGAATGGTGCTGATCAAGCCGTTCTTTTTCCTTGTCATCTTCTTGTTTGAGATTGATCAAGATATGGGCGGTGAAGCATCTTCGAAGAAGGCAAAATTAAAGAAATTAAAGAAGAAGCAACATCCCTGCCCATCGTATGTTGGTCCTTTTATTTCATTATGGATTAAAAGCTAAATTTGTGAATTTAAATATTAGTTTCCCAAATGATAATAGATTGTGCTTTCAGAAGTTGCTTTTGATCTGGTGTACTGCATTTGGTGATCATGATGTGGTCTCTTCTGTGGGGATTGAGATGTAGATTGGGTGACTATTTTGTGGATCACTTGCATTTCGTTCACAGATTCGACCCTGACCTTTCCTGTTACCCATCACTTTAATTCTCCACACCTTATCTATACACTTCCTTTTCTATGTACCTCCCCCTTTCCTGACATCTGAGTCTGAAGAAGGGTCTCGACCCAAAACTTTACCCATTCCGTCTCTCCAGAGATGCTGCCTGTCCCGCTGAGTTACTCCAGCATTTTGTGTCCATCTTCAATTTAAACCGGCATCTGCAGTTCTTTCATACACACTTTAATTCTCCACCTCACTCTTACTCTGACCTGTAGGAGGAAAAATGGAAAGGCCACGCCGAGTTGGTGTTTGAAGTAATGAGCGATTTATTAAACTGGTGCATGCGCAACATGTGGTCCAACCAAAGCTGACCTGTCAAGTGTGACTCTGGTACATTTTTTATATTCTCAGATGACGAGGTTGCTTAGAAACTCTTCTTCTTCTTCTTGCGTATGGCATTGACAGCCTAAAGTTGTAAGACAACTTGTTCTGTTTAATCTTTTGTTTGTGCACGCCAGGTTGATTGCATTTGTTGAAACAGGGTGGACCACGTGAAGGTTGCAATCTCCCACCCCTTCAGAAATTCGATTAACAGTCACAAGATTTTGCAGAGACGTGATTAACAAAACAACACTTAATTACAGAATGGAACTCAGAAAGACTTAGTTACAATAGGTTACAAACAGAATGAGATGATTATCCACAAGTCTGAATTCATTAACAGTAGATCCAAAATTCTGTTACAATGATACATAGAAACATAGAAAATAGGTGCAGGAGTAGGCCATTCGGCCCTTCGAGTCTGCACCACCATTCAATATGATCATGGCTGATCATCCAACTCAGTACTGTAGGTGCATGCATAATGAATTAAATTCCTGTTCGGCTTTGTCAGCGGTTTCCTGTCACCACATTTACTTAAACCACATCTCCATTTACTAATTATTAGCTCGTGCAACAACACCTACAACAGTCCTATCTGTGGATGCCCTCATTCAGCACCTCTTTCAGCACCTCTTTCCCAGTCTCGGATATCTTTATTATACAATGGGAATAGAGAATTGCAAGGAATGTTGGACAAAGACAAAGCCACGTTGTATTACCAATACACCTTCCCTTGCAACCGCAGCAAATGCTACACTTGTCGCTTTACCCCCCTCCCGCCTCGACTCCATCCAAGGACCCAAGCAGTCGTTCCAGGTGAGGCAGAGGTCGACCTGCACCTCCTCCAACCTCATCTATTGCATCCGCTGTTCTAGGTGTCAACTGCTCTACATCAGTGAGACCAAGCGTAGGCTTGGCGATCGCTTCATCAAACACCTCCGCTCAGTTCGCATTAACCGACCTGATCTCCTGGTGGCTCATCACTTCAACTCCCCCTTCCATTCCAACTCCCCCGACCATTCAGTCCTGGGCCTCCTCCATGGCCAGAGTGAGTCCCACCACAAATTGGAGGAGCAGCACCTCATATTTCGCTTGGGTAGTTTACACCCCAGCGGTATGAACATTGACTTCTCCAATTTCAGGTAGTCCTTGCTTTCTCCCTCCTTCCCCTCCCCTTCCCAGCTCTCCCACAGCCTACTGTCTCCGCCTCTTCCTTTCTTCTTCCCGCACACCCCCAGGCTGAAGAAGGGTCTTGACCCGAAACGTCACCCATTCCGGGTGAGGCAGCTCCATAGATGCTGCCTCACCCGCTGAGTTTCGCCAGCTTTTTGTCTACCTTGTATTTACCAACCTCTTGATTATAAATCCTTGCTGTTACCACTCATTGCATCCTTTGGTTACTAATGTATCTTATCAGCTGAGTGGTGTGAATTCTTAACCAAGCTCTGCAACAATGAAACAATCCCTTTGGCTATTCAAGGAAGCATAACTTCCCTTTTTAAGGAATTGTCAGTAACAAAGTAAATTTTGCAGATGAGACAAAAGTCTTCATTCTGGCACATAGTTTTCCACCATGATAAGTATGACAGTCACAATAGCCAACACATTTGATGTTCCCCTCAGTAAAACAATCTTGTACCCACTGGAAGCATTGCTTGGAACACAGAATGTTGAGACACAGAATGCTGGAGCAACTCTGTGGGTTCGGCAGCATCTCTTGAGGACATGGATAGGTGATATTTTGAGTTTGGACACTTGATCAGACTAATTGGGACAAATGCGGAATTGCAGTTGGTGGTTTTACAAAGAAGACATGCAGTGCTTGAGCAACTTAGCGGGTCAGGCAGCATCTCTGGAGAACATGGATAGTTGACGTTTTGGGTCGGGACTTCTCGGAGTCTGAAGAAAGACCCCAACCCAAAACATCTCTTATAAGTGTTCTTCAGAGCTAATAGCTGGCCCGCTGAGTTACTTTGTGTCGTGACTTCCCCTGGGACAAGTGTAACATTGCTCCAGATTAAAATGATCGGATTCTTTCTCTTACCAGGATGTATGGCTATCATGCTTACCATCATGTTTACTTTGTAAATCACTTGCATGCAAACAGTGTTTATCCTTGAGTATGTGACCACTATGATAATGTTACTACAGGTGGAGAAAGCTCATCAGTCTGCAGAATTGCAAGCTATTTGCAGGGAATGTATTCTATTATTTACAGTATGATGGAGAATTAGGATAAGAAATGTTTGTTTTCTCAAATGATCCAATCCTTTACATCAGTGAAGGGCATTCGAAATGTGGTCATCGTGATCAAGTAAGAAATACAATATGTTGACAGTAAGATTCCCCAGTGAAGTGATTATGACCAAATATCCGCGTTATTGATATTCATTGTGGGATAAATATTACTAGGAAAAAGGCCATTTACTTTGAGATAATGTTATTGGATCTTTTAAATCCACAAAAGGTGGCTGGATAAACACAAAATGCTGGAGTAACTCAGCGGGACGGGCAGCATCTCAGGGGAGAATGGATGATTGATGTTTCGGATCGAGGTGATTTAACATTTTATTCAAAAGATTACACCTCAGTAATCTCCTCAGATTGGGCCCTCGATTGACATGGGACTGGAATTCAAAGCTCCTGAATGTTTGACTGTGGCATTAATCTTATTGTTCTTGTCCCATCAGTTCCTGTTAATAGAAGAAAATTATGTACAGAATCACTTGTCACAGTTGTACTGATCACAATGCTGTTTTTGTATGATTGCTAGACCAAGTGTGACCCCGTTGGGTCCCGTTCCCCCAACGCAATATTCCACCACTCACCCATAGCCCCCAACTGCGCAGGCGTGGCTGATGTTTTTAAAGTTTAAAATGGCAAAAACATGTGAACGCATCTCACTCTCCCATTTCAGTCCCCTATTCCCGTCCTCCATTATCTTCCCTCTCCCACCACCTCTCCTCTGCTCCCCGCCCCCTCACCCCCTCCCTCCCCTCCACTCTCTTCCCCTTCCCCTCCCCATTATCTCACCAACCATCTTCCTTCACCCCCTCCCTCTTCTTTCACCTCTCCTCCTGCCCTCCACCACTCCCTTTCTCACCTCTCCCCCCTCTCCTTTCACCTACCCTCAGTCACTCCCTCACTCCCTCCATAACCCCTCTCCCCTCCCTACACCCTTGCTCTCCCTCTATCACCCTGCTCCCCACTCCTCATCTTCCCCTATCCCCCCCCTCACTCTTCCTCCTCACCTCCCCCACTGCCCCCACTGCCCTCGTCCCTCTACCCCCCCTGCTCCCTACCTCCCCCACGCGCCACTCCTCTCTCTCTATCCCCCTCCCTCTCTCTCACCTCCCCCACTTTCCCCTCCCTACCCCTCTCCTCTATGGCCCTGCTCCCCACTCCTCACCTCCCCCCTATCCCACTCTCCCTTCTCCCGCTATTGCCCTACCACCACACTCCTCACCCCCCTATCCCACCCCCCACAATGAAAATTGTGGTTCTTTTTTAAATGAAATTCTCAATGAAAATCGTGTTTTTCTTTAACCTAAACACTGTGTTAGCTGTTAATGAAAACGGAAGAATTTGATTAAAACGGAGCCATTGGGTCCCCATTGTGTGACCAGGCAGGTGCACACGAAAACAAAAAAAATTGAGATAAAATAAAGAAATTTGGGATCCCATTGTGATGTCATTGTGACGTTGAACATGGCTGATGGGCAGGGCAAGTGGAAAAGTAGTTTGAAAATAGTTTTTTGTAAAGTTTAAAATGTCAATAACTTGTAAAATATACCATCAATCCGAACAAAACGTGTATCATTCACATCCTAGGACAATGGTGAGTAAGGTGGGCCAAAAATTGTAGCACTATCGTGTACCATTTTGGTGGGGTTTTGGGATCTCACGTGCACGCATACAAACAAACAAACAAGATGAGAATTTTAGTAATATATAGATATAGGCTTCATCATAGTTCTTCTAATGATAGTCCCATGTTAAATTCAGCAGCAGTTAGAAATTTAAGAAGCAATGTCTGTAATATTCCCATATCATTCCTTTATATGCAACATCAAAACATTACTATCAAATATGTTTTTAAGGAGTAAAAGGAGTAGTACCTTAGAATTATTGTGTTTACAGCTATTTAGTGTTGTAACACTGTGGAAGTGTTTCTCTTTGAAAAATATCTAGCAAGGCCAGGCAAGGACCCTGAGATGCCTGTCAGGACCTTGTAAATTCTCTCTTACACTACTGCATGCATAGCAAATACATCATGGATATGTTGCACAATATCTGGTTCAAAACAGCTCCATTTAACTTTTTGAACCAAACTTTGCTAATCTTTGTGCCATGACTATAAAATAACTGGATTTTCAATAGTTTCTCCAAACGAGAGCACCTTCCAGCACAAGCATTAGAGGTCTTGATGTTGTACCATTCAGGGGCCTAAACATTTATTTTGGTGATACAGTGATTTAAATTGAGCACACTGTGTTTGCAGGACATAAAGCTGTCCCTTCAGAACTAGACGATTTGAGGTTGTGATGAGTGAGAATCGGGCATCAATTTGGGGACTGCATTGTGGAACACCTCCATTTGGACAATAAGTGTGAAATGGAGCACTTTTAAGCTTTCATTTTCCATCCATGTACGATTCCAACCATGACCTATCCCCGAGTCTGAAGAAGGGTCATCGACCTGAATTGTCACCCATTCCTTCTCTCCAGAGATGCTGCCTGGCTTACTGAGTTACTCCAGCAGTTTGTATCTATCTTTGATTTAAACCAGCATCTGCAGTTCCTTCTGTCACATGACCTATCCCTGTCCAGCTTCCATCACTGTGCCATTCAATCTAATGCAAATGCAAAATATCCAGATTAGGATTTCATACTCTGTTGCACTCATCGATTTCAGCAATTTCAGATTATTTTCATAACCTGCGCTTTTCAATAAGAGCAGTTTGTACTATTTTTGCTGTCCCCTTTTAAATTACTGAAGACCCCAAGTTATGAATCTTTATGACTATTCCTATGGTTCGCATCCCTTCTGCCATATAATTCGATCCTGTTGTATATCATATCACAGATTTCGCCTGTTATTTCTTCCTCTTTCCAATTCTCTCCTTCTGGGGGAACTCAGCGGGTCAGGCTGTGCCTGTCGAAGGAAATTGGCAGACAGCATTTGGGGCTGAGACCCTTCTTCAGACTGGAGTATGGGGGGGAGAAAACTGTGAAAGGGAGGAGGGGCAAGTGATAGTTACAGGCAAGGGAGTAGGATTGTAAAATGGGCGGAGATAGTGACAAAGGCTGGGGGGGGGGGGGGGGGGGGGGTGGTGATTACAGGGGCAAACAGATAAGGAAAGAAGACGGGGAGTGAAATGTAAAGCCATGGGTGAGGGGAAGGGGCCTTATGGGTGGCCGGGGACATGGGGGAAGGGAAAGACAGGATGGAAGGAAATATGGGACTAAGGGATGGGAGATGAGCATAGGAGGAAAAAGAAGGTTGACTGGCATGGTAAGAGAGGGTGGAAGAGGTGGGTGGGGAGGGGAGAATGGGTGGAGAGGACAGACTGAGAGAGGAGGTTGGGTGTGTATTGCTTGCAATAGGAGAATTCATTCATATAGTTGAGTTGTAAGTTACCCAAGTGGAATATGAGGTGTTGTCCTTCCAGTTTCTACCTGTGTTACTACTTTCTGAGAACTATGTGTACTTTTGCCCTTGGGGTCTCTCTATCAAACGCCACCCAGGGCCATTGTCATCCACTGTGTATACCCGGACCTGGATTTACTGTTCAAAATGCATCACTTTACATTTGTCAGAGGTAACTTCCATGTGCCACTCCATTGCCTACGTAGAGAACCTCCTTTGGTGTCCACTATACCGCCAATTTTACATCAAATGTACATAGCAATGAGTTTCCACAGCCCAACTGACTAGGGAATTCCAAAGATTTACCATGTTCTGGATGAAGAGATTTCTTCGTAACTTGAATGGTCAACCCCTTATTTTGTAACTTTGACCTTGGTTGTAGACAACCCAACCAGGAAAATGTCCATTAACCAATCTATTTCAGGATATTACACCTATTTCATTATGCTTTAGTTTTGTTTCAAAATCTATTACTATTATTATTGTTATTGTTATTATGATTATTATTATGATTATTATTATTATTATTATTATTATTATTATTTATTTTTTTATTATTATTATTATTATCATCATTATTATTTATTTTTTAATTATTATTATTTATTATTATTATTATTATTATTATTATTATTATTATTATTATTATTATTATTATTGTGGAAAGGATTGGGGTTGTGCAAAGATTGTGAAGGGGGGTGGGCAGGGAAGTCAGTCAGTCTACCCCACGACAGAAGGGGGGCGTAGTTTGATAGCCACAAACAAAAAGGAGCTCCTGTGGCTTTCTGTATTGCATCACGGTGGAACCAGTCTGCTGCTGAAGTGACTTCTCAGGTTGACCAGTGTGTCATGGAGCGTGAGCTGCATGGTCCAAGATGCTCCACTGTTTGAGGAGCATCCTCCCCTCTAAGACCACCTTCCAATGAATCCAACTCTGCCCCCAGGATGGAGCCAACCTTTCTGACGAGCTTGTTAATCCTGTTGCCTTCGCCCTGCTGCCCCAACACACGACAGCGAAGTAGATGGAGCTGGCCTCCACTGATTGGTAGAACATCTGCAGCATCTTACTGCAGATGTTGAAGTCGCCTCAAAAAGTACAGGCGGCTCTGTCCCTTCATGTACAAGTCCTCAGGGTTCCTGTATCAGTCCAGTTTACTGTCCAGGTAAACTCCAAGGTACTTGTACTCCTTGATAAAGTGCACATCCACACCATTGATGGAGACAGGGGACAGGGGTATTCCTTTCCACCTAAAGTCCACTTCAGTCACTCCTCCTTAAGTCCACATCCAAGTCACTTCCCCATTCATCACAATCTGGTTGCTTAACATCCTGGTGTAAGGTGTGGCCTCCTCGTTGATTCCACTTCATTAATGTGCCCTGTTACCACTTCCTTAATTGTAGATTGTAGCAAATGTGTATTACTGAAGCGAGATCTAACCGGTATTTTCACTTTTATCCTCTCCTTAATGGGATTACATTTGCTGCCTCTAAATCTATGGGAACTATTCAAGAATCACTCAGATTTTGGAAGTTGACAACCAATTCATTTATCGTTGCTAAGTCGACCTTTTTCAAAATATTAGGACGTAGGTCATCAGGCTTGGTACTTTCAAAAGCAGCTTAAATGGATTAAATAAAAATACTTTAAACTACATAGATTTAGCTAAAATACATTAAACCCCTGTAAATTAATTAAAATCACAAATCAACAGATAGTAAAGTTAAATAACAAAATAAATAGAGTTAGCATTTTTAAAGAAATTCAGCAGACTTCTGTGAATGGATACCTCCTTAACACAGCCATTCCTGCCAGAAAGCTAAGTGCCAAATGTAAATTGTATTCAGCTCTTCCGTGAGTTTGCTACTGGATTGGAAAATGAGTAGAGCAGAAGGGAAGACAGATATGCTGGCATCTAAGCTTCAACATGTTTCCAAATTTCTAAAGATCTCAAACATTTTTAATTGTAAACAAAAATCAGGTACGTTTGGAGGCGAGACCTTCCATCTTCTGACAGGTTGCCAATGAGTTTAGAGGCGTATGGCATGTAGTCAGTGGTATCGATCGGATCAAACTGCGTTAGTTGAGAGATTGATCTTTCTCGAATAAGTGCAATGTTATGTAGTGGTGAGTTCTGCATTGTCTTTGCCAAAGAAAACCGCTGGTTGTGTGAACTGAAGAGGCACCAAGGACTCTGGATGGCACAGATGTGGCCAGACCAGGACTTTTTAAATAATTTTCTATTGTGTAGCCATGGACATTGTGGAATTGGCTGCTATTTTTCCACAGTCTGGGAAGATAAGGGAAGATAAACCTTCGGAGCGGAGTGTGGTTAAGATAGTTGATTAGCGCCATGTAAGTAAGTGGGGTGATCATGTACTCTCAATTGAAGGAAGGTCGGCAAGCCCCCGGCGGGCCAAAGATATGCTTCAAGGAAAACATTAAGAACAGTCTGAAGAAATTTGACATCACATCAAGCGACTGGGAGCACATTGCACTGGCAGGCGCTCCTAGAGGAAATCTGTGCAGGAAGGAGCTGCACTTCACGAAATGGAACTACGCCGTGTCGCAGAGACAAAGCGACAGCACCGTAAGGAGAGAGAGAAGGGGGCTCAACGACTACAACCATCGCCAGTCTCCACTGCCCACGTTGCACCAAGGTGTGTGGATCGTGGATCGGCCTCTACAGACATCTACAGACCCACAAGTAGACAACCCTATGGAGAGGACAGTCATACTCGTTTCGAGTGACCGCCGATGATGATAATCATGTACCAGTACGTTTAGGTTTGTTACTTTCTCGTGCACCGAGGTACAGTGAAAACCTTTATTTTGCATGATCTCCAATCATATCAGTCATTTATCTTAAGCACAATAAATGACTTGATTGTAAATACCAACCAAGCCATTAAAAAAAGACAAGGGATATGGGGGCAAAGGGACTAGCTTAGATGGGACATCTTGGTCAACATGGGGGAGTTAGGCTGAAGGGCCTGTTTCTGTGACTCTATGTCAAGCTCAAGTACAACAGGTGGACCTTGAGTCTGAGGAGACCTCACCTGATGAGCAGCGAGGAACTACGGCAGTAAATGAGAAGGCAGCAAACGCAACATTTTCTCAAGAAAAGAAAAAAAGGAGAAGTTGGCTGAATGCACATGAAGGTTGTGCACACAAACGATTTCTGAGAAAACCCAATAGTGTGCATCCTAAAGGTCCTGTCCCACTTACGTGTCCTTGGCACGAAAATTACGTGACCTTGTGGTCGCGTTGAGCCCAGACGGTCGAGCGAAGGTCGGGCGCGATTACATGCGTACGCACAGCCATCTGGAGCGCGTGACGTCATTTGAAGATGGACACAAAGCTGGAGTAACTCAGCATGACCGGCAGCATCTCTGGAGAGAAGCAATGGGTGACGTTTCCTGTCGAGACTCTTCTTCAGTCTGAAAAGAAGGGTCTTGACCTGAAACGTCACCCATTCCTTCTCTCCAGAGATGCTGCCGGTCCCGCTGAATTACTCCAGCATTTTGTGACCATCTTCAATTTTCTTGGCCCCACTCTGGGAGTAGAAGTGGGGGCGGATCCGGTACGGCAACGGACGTGAGCCCCAGGCCGAGTTCGGTGACCGTTTGCCTGCTTCTGCTGCTGTTGAAGGTGAGATGTTGCGTCGCGCCAGGGTCTTGGGCCTGTCCCACTTTGGCTGTCAGTTCCACAACAGGCCGTTGGCGGGCGAAGATTTTGTTCACTGCTAGAATTTCGGAGCCCCGCGCGATATCGCACACAACTACATACCCCTCTGCGCTTCTAAGTGGGACCGGTCCCGCGCGGCCATATGGTGCCCATACGCCTCAAGCGACCACGAGATTGCGTAATTTGCGTGCCAAGGACGCGTAAGTGGACAGGCCCTTTAATCTGTAAGGTGATCAGACTATATTAGATGGAAAGGTGATATTCCCAGAAATGAGGCAATGGTGAGGAACATTAATGAAGAACATACATGTACAACCATTCTAAAACATCAAAGCTAAAATGTTATACAAAACAAGGGAATTTCGAGGTCTGAGTGTCTGCCAGCAGGAGCTGTTTGTGTGCCGAGTTTCTTACTGGGAAATGAAGCAAATGCAAATGAAGCAAACACTGCAGTACGATGGCAGTGTAATGGTGGTGTGGCAGCTGTCCATGGTATTTAGAGACCATCATGAACTAGAAGTGAAGATAGACACAAAAAACGAGTAACAGCGAGACAGGCAGCATCTCTGGAGAGAAGGAATGGATGACATTTCGGGTCAGGCTCGAACCGAAATTTCAGCCATCCCTTTTCGCTACAGATGCTGCCTGTCCCGCTGAATTACTCCTGCATTTGGTCTCTAGCTTCGGTTTAAACCATCATCTGCAGTTCCCTCCTACACACGAACTAGAAGTGAGATGTTTCAGAGCAGAACTTCCAGGGAGCCAGAAATGTAAAAGAGATAGATGCCCTGGAATGGAGAACATCCTTGCTGAGCAATTTGAATTTAAGAAAGTGAGAGGCTCAATGTGAGGCAAAGGAACCAAATCAAGCTGAGCGTGTTGCTTTGGAATTCTTGTAGGAGGGTTTGGTGTCTATGGGGCTTCTGCTATTAATAGAGTTGTTAAATAGCCTGCAGCAGGTTCACATTGTACTGGATATCTTGAAGAAGGATTGTTTTGCTTGGCCGAGTTGATTTAAAAGAGTCTGAAGATCCTATACCTGATGTTATCTCAGATGGATATATTAACATTGGCTGGTAAAGGTCCAATGAGAGCACCAGGGGAGCTGGAGTGAGTGTTGCAACATTAAACTGAATGTACATGAGGACAAGAAGATGGGGAGCACTAAGAAACATTGTTGGACATTACATGATTTGTGTAATTAGAAAAAAAGATGAAAAAAAATACATTTGCAATTTCTGTTGTAGTTATTGGATTTACTGGTCTCTATCAAATCTGGGTTTTACAATTGGTATTTAGATTAATTACATATAACCTTTTAAGGCAATATATATATACAGATGATACAATGATACAGAATGTGAAGCATGTTGGAGAAATTAATTTGCAGATTTGTTGCTACCAGGATTGTATACTGTTGAATTGTTAGGTTTAGTTCTGATTATCATATTGTAGTTTAGTTTAGAGATACAGAGCGGAAACAGGGCCGTCGGCCCACTGAATCCGTGCCGACCAGCGATCCCCGCACATTAACGCTATCCTACACACACTAGGGCCAATTTACAATAATACCAAGCCAATTAACCTACAAACTTGTACATCTTTGGAGCGAGGGAGGAAACTGGAGATCCGGAGAAAACCCACGCAGGTCTCCATACAGATCAGCACCTGAAGTCAGGATTGAACCCAGCTATCTGGCGTTGTAAAGCATCATCTCTCCTACGGGTGCCCTAGAGTTGAGAAATTAGAAAATTAATAATATTATGTACCTGTAAATTTATGTGTTGATCTACGTCATCTTTAAATTCACTGATAATACTACCATTCGCAGATGACCAACTGGTAAACATAAGACTTTAGACTTTAGAGATACAGCGCAGAAACATTGTCTTTGACCATGCTGAGTATCGATCGCCCCGTACACTAGCACTATCCTACACCCTAGTGACAATTTACAAATATCACCAAGTCAATTAACCTACAAACTTGTGTGTCTTTGGAGTGTGGGAGGAAGCCGGAGCACCCAGAGAAAACCCATGCAGATTGGGAGAACCTACAAACTCCATACAGACAGCACCCATAGTCTGGACCAAACCCAGGTCCCTGGCACTGTAAGGCAGCAACTCCACCTCTGCGCCAGTGTTGTCCTCTATTCTAAGACAAGTTAGAGTATAGGATGAAGATTGATCATCTCAATGAATGGTGCCAGAACAACAATCTTGCTTTCAACGTTCACAAGACCAAGGAGCTGACTTAAGGAAGGGAAAACCAAGGATCTATGAAGCTGTCTTAATCAATGGGATGGTGATGAAGAGAGTTAACAGCTTCATTTTCCTGGGCATGCATAGCTCTGAAGATGTGTCCTGGGCGCAGCACACTGATACGATCTCTACGTCCGTGGAAAATTGAAGATATCCGTTATGTCGCCGAATACTCTGTTGAATTTTTGCAGTTATGTGATGGAGAACATACAGACTGATTGCATCATGACTTGGTTTGGTAACTTGAATGCCCAAGATCGAAGGCGGCTGCAGAAGGTGGTGCACATTGCCCGGTCCATAATAGGTATTGAACTCTCCACAGCTAAAGGGATTTACAGGAAGTGCTACCACAAGAAGACAGCTAATATTATTAAGGACCCATATCGTCCTGGTCATATTCTTATCTTGCTAGTACCATCAGGAAGAAGGTAAAGGAGCCTTAGAACCATGACCTCCAGATTCAAGAAAATCTTCATCCCAACAACCATCTGTAAAACCATTGTAAAACCGTAACTGCAATTCTACCTCAGCAACAATCGACTATGGATTTTGGTTGCATTTCGTACTTCATTTTGTACTATTTTGGTCTGGTTACCAAGTAATACTGATTATTATTTCCATATGTTATGGATTATTGTATACGTATTTCTCGTGTTATTGCATTAATGAGCCCAGTAAAGCCACAGCAAGTAAGGTGGTGCATAAGACAATTAAACTTGACCCTTGATTCTTGTATATGAACATGTTGTAAATAATTATGAACTAGTAAAATTTATGTAGGTAGAATAATTTAAAATATTTGTTGTTACCAGTTTATTATGATTTTGAAAGGAAAGCAGTCTAGTATATTGGAGATGTGTGTAACTTTAAGAACTGTATGTACAGAAAAAAATCTGGAAATTTGGCACTTCGTCGCTTGGGTGGTGCTGGACGGAGAGATTTTCCAGACTCTTGGTTGCTATTTTTATTAATATGTCAACACGAGTTCAATTCACTTTCTTTAGAAGTTACAGGGCACACTATTAATCTTCAAGTGAATCAGGTAAGTTGAATGGGAGCGGGGCTACAGTGGTAGAGATGTGGCCACACAGTGGAGAGTCCTGCATTCGTCCCGACTTCAGGTGCTGTCTGTGTGGAGTTTGCACGTTCTCCCTGTGACCGCTTGGGTTTCGTCCCCTGGTTACTTCCACAGAAACATTCCACAGATTCATAACTCTCCGTGTGAAAAAGTTTTTTCTCAATTCAGTCCTAAATGGTCCACCCCTTATTCTTAAACTGTGACCCCTGGTTCTGGACTCCCCCAACATTGGGAACATTTTTCCTGCACCTAACCTGTCCAGTCCCTTAAGAATTTTATGTTTCTATAAGATCCCATCTCATCCTTCTAAATTCCTGTAAATACGAGCCCAGTCAACCCATTCTTTCCTCTTGTGTCAGTCCCGCCATCCCGGGAATTAATCTGATGAACCTACGCTGCACTCCCTCAATAGCACAAATGTCCTTCCTCAAATTAGGAGACCAAAACTGCACACAATAATACAGGCGTGGTCTCATCAGGGCCCTGTACAGCTGCAGTTGGACCTCCTTGCTCCTAAACTCAAATCCTCTCACAATGAAGGCCAACATGCCATTAGCTTTCTTCACTGCCTGCTGTATCTGTCTTAAAGGTTTGCTGTTTAGAAGTGTTAAGGTTGTTACTTGCCTTATTGAATAACAGAAGAGGAGAATGAACAATGCTACACTGGGGAGAAAATTATTGGACAGTAAAGAGGGGTCAACGTTCACTTTTGTACATGGAATCTTTTTGAGTGCCTGTGAACAGTATGGCTTTTCTCACGATGTGGATTAGCCAGAGGGTTTTATTCTTGTATTCAGGCTTTGATACATTATAAAATAAAAATGCATTTCTACAAAGCTTTTGTTTCAAAGCTTTTGTTTCACACTTCATCCCTTCTAATAAAATGAGCATCAAAACTAAAGACATATTAAGATTGGACTGCCCTTGACCCCTTTGACAATCCAATTGGAAACATCATCTGCAAAGATATTCCATGTGTAAATGTATCGGTGGTCGATAAAGGCCAATTAATTAATTCCCACATATTAATGCACTTGACAGCTGCCTGGTTGCAGCATTACAGCAGGTTTTATAACTGAGACTTGCAGGTTAAATTATGGGAACAGGTTGCATTGATTAGGCTAGTTTTCCAAAATGCCTGTAGATTGCTATGGGGTGAGCTAACTATTATGGTGACACATAGAGTTGCTAAGGTGTCACAGATAAATAGCAAAAACTGCATGAATGCCTATTCAAACCATATTGTCAGTGGTGGCTTTTTAAAAGGCTATCCAATTCCATTCTTTTATTCCTTCACCATGGTGCCATATTCTTTCACCAAATATTTCCATTCATGTATTTATTCAGTTTTAAAAATATCAGTATTGACTGTGCATACTGTAATACTCTTTGATCTACATCAACCACCTTTTCAGATCATTTATAAAAAGACATTAGCTCATGGCCACTCTGACTCTTTTACCAATTACTTTGAATGTATGTTTCTCTGCCAATGAAAATGTTTTGTGCCTGCATCCACCAAAGTAGATTACCTGTCCCTTTTCCTCACTATATTAAAGATGCAATAGCAAACTTATTAAAGATGTAATAGCAGCGCATTTGGAAAGCTGTGACAGGATCGGTCAAAGTCAGCATGGATTTATGAAGGGAAAATCATGCTTGACTAATCTTCTGGAATTTTTTGAGAATGTAACAAGTAGAATGGATAAGGGAGAGCCAGTGGATGTGGTGAATCTGGACTTTCAAAAAGCCTTTGACAAGGTCCCACACAAGAGATTAGTGTGCAAAATTAGAGCACATGGTATTGGGGGCATGGATAGAGAACTGGTTGGCAGACAGGAAGCAAAGAGTAGGATTTAACGGGTCCTTCTCAGAATGGCAGGCAGTGACTAGTGGGGTGCCGCAAGGCTCATTGCTGGGACCCCAGTTATTTACAATATATATTAACGATTTAGACAAAGGAATTAAATGTAACACCTCCAAGTTTGTGGATGACACAAAGCTGGGTGGCAGTGTGAGCTACGGGGAAGATGCTATGAGGCTGCAGGGTGACTTGGATAAGTTGGGTGAGTGGGCAGATGGATGGCAGATGCAGTATAATGTGAATAAATGTGAGGTTATCCACTTTGGTAGAAAGAACAAAAAGGCAGGTTATTATCTGAATGGTGTCAGATTAGGAAAAGGGGAGGTACAACAAGACCTGGGTGTCCTTGTACATCAGCCACTGAAAGTATGCATGCTGGTACAGCAGGCAGTGCAGAAAGTAAAGGACATGTTGGCATTCATAGCTAGAGGAGTTGAGTGTAGGAACAAGGAGGTCCTACTGCAGCTGAGGCTCGCCTGCAGTCCGTTTGTCTTTTCTGTTTTTTGTTTTCTTTTGTCCCGTTTTTGCAGTTTATTTCGGTTTGTTTAGTTGTGTATGTGTGGGGGTGGTGGGTGTGACCTGTTTTTTGACTCTTCCTTCGGGGGGGATGCGACCTTTCTTGCCGTATCCCCCGTCTCCGTGTCTGTCTGCGCTGAGGCCTATCGCGGAGCTGGCGGCCTCCAACTTTGACCGACCTCGAGGCTGCGGAGGCAGAGCCAGGAATTACCAACGCGAGGCTGGCCGACCGGGGCTGTGGTTGCGGTGCGACCCAACTTCCGACCCGACATTGGAGCCTCGGAGGCTCGGCCGCGGGCCAGTGGACGACATCATCGGGAGCTCGAGTTCTGTTTTCCGGAGCTCCCGCAACTACAGCTGCGTCCGCTGGACTGGAGGACGGCAGCTTCGGCAGCTTCGACTCCCATGGGCCGCGGAGTTTGAACCGGCCCGTTCGCGGAGCACGGATCCAGCTTTTTTGATCTCCTAATTTGAGGAAGGACATTCTTGCTATTAAGGGAGTGCAGCATAGATTCATCAGGTTAATTCCTGGGATGGTAGGACTGACATATGTTGAAAGAACGGATCGACTGGGCTTATATTCACTGGAATTTAAGAAGATGAGAGGCAATCTTATGGAAACATATAAAATTCTTAAGGAATTGGACAGGCTAGATACAGGAAAAATGTTCCTGATGTGGGGGGTTTCCAGAACCAGGAGTCACAGTTTAAGAATAAGAGGTAGGCCATTTAGGACTGAGAAGAGGAAAAACCTTTTTACCCAGATAGTTGTGAAGCTGTGGAATTCTCTGCCACAGAAGGCAGTGGAGGCCAATTCACCGGATGTATTCAAGAGAGAGTTAGATATACTGTAGCTCTTAGGGCTAACAGAATCAAGGGATAAGGGGAAAAATCCAGAATGGGTTACTGATTCTGGATGATCAACTCTGATTATATTGAATGGCAGTGCTGGCTCGAAGGGCTGAATGGCCTACTCCTGCACCTACTTTGTATGTTTCTATATTTGTCTGAGCCATACATCGCATAGCATGTAAACAGGCCCTTCGGCTCACCAAGGCAGAACCATCCATCAGCCTCTCAGCTCACACTCATCCAATTGTTATTCTCCGCATTGCCATCAATCCCCCCCCAGATTCTACCACTCTCTCACACACCAGAAGGATCGGACAGGTTGGGAGATTGGGCAGAGAAGTGGCAGATGGAATATAGTGTAGCAAATTGTGGAGTCATGCATTTTGGTAGTAGGAATAAAGGCGTAGACCATTTTCTAAATGGGGAGAGAATTCAGAATTCAAAAAGGACTTGGGAGTGCTTGTGCAGGATTCCCAAAAAGTTAATTCGCAATTCGAATCAGTGGCAAGGAAGGCAAACGCAATGCTGGCATTTATTTCAAGAGGACTTGAATATTAAAAAAAGGGATGTAATGCTGAGGCTCTATTAGGCGCTGGTCTGGCCGCATTTGGAGTATTGTGAGCAATTTTGGCACCATATCTGAGGACGGATGTGCTGGCTCTGGAGGGTCCAGAGGAGGTGACCAAGAATGATCCCAGGAATGAGTTGGTTAACCTACAATGAGCGTTTGTCAGCACTGAGCCTGTACTTGCTCATTGAAACATACAGAATAATGAAAGGCCTGGATAGAGTGGATGTGGAGATGATGTTTCCACTACTGGGAGAGTCTAGGACTGGAGGTCATTGCCTCAGAATTAAAGGACATTCCTTTAGGAAGGTTATGAGGAGGAATTTCTTTAGTCAGAGGGTGGTGAATCTGGGGAATTATTTGCCACAGAAGGCTGTGGAGGCCAAGTCAATGGATAATTTTAAGGCAAAGGTAGATAAATTCTTGATTAGTACTTGCTATTGTCTATTGTCTATTGTATGGGTGTCAGAGGTTATGTGGAGAAGGCAGAAGAATGGGGTTAGGAGGGAGAGATAGATCAGCAATGATAGAATGGCGGAGTAGATTTGATGGGCTGAATGGTCTAATTCTGCTGCTATCACTTATGACCTTATAACACCAGAGACAAGCTCTCAACCATTTTTACAAAAACAAAATAATAGTAATTCAAAATTAGAGCTTGCCATGCAGATAAGATAAACATTAATAAACGTTTGGCAGGGTCTCCACCCAAAAGAAGCCTGAATTTCCGAGTGTAAGCTAACAGATTTTTGTTAGATAATAGCATGTGGTGTTATGAAACTAGTGTGTAGATGGAATTATGCTTCAAATTAATTAACTTGAGGGTCTGAATGACTTCAACCTGTTTCTGTATTCTTTTTTTTAATTAGCTGTGGTTGTTGTTCAAAAGAGTGGTCTCGTGAGTGAATGATTCTTCGTAGAGCATCACCACCTCAGCACCAAAGTCCAATATCTAGTCCCATGTGTAAGGAGTCTGAGGTTCATTTGATAGCTGTGAGAAGACCAGACGTATAAACAGGCCCTCAACACTAACCAGCAAAATATTAACTGGGATTTTAATACCACGATTAAATTGGCTTGGCTGCTTGGGGGAGGCTCCACACTGTATGGCAGAGAAACAGCAGAGTGATTTTGGCCCTCTTCACCTTTGAGAAGGGCCTTTGAAGTAATTAGCAACAAACATATGTCCACTAAGCCTACCAATGCCGGGAGAAAGCAAATCGATTGATGCAGAGTTAGGTTGGGGAGAATCCAATAGGAGCATAATTTCAAACATGCTGGTGGTTTGGATGGATTTTAGAATTCAGACATAAATTAAAATAGAAAGCTCTGGAAAATAAACAAATCAAGTAATATCTGTGGACTGATGAGCAGAATTATGGGTCTGTCCCATTTACACGACTTTTTCGACAACTGCCGACACCCGTCATGGGTCGTTACAGGTCGGCGAAAATTTTCAACATGTTGAAAATCCAGAGGCGACCAGAACAATGTACAACTCTTTGGGCGACTACTCATGACCATACAGGCGTCACGCCGCGACATGTTGCCAGGGTGTCACCTGTATGGTCGTGAGTAGTCTCCTCAGTCGCCCAAAGAGTCGTAGTGTCTTTCTAGTCGCCGCTGGATTTTCAACATGTTGAAAATTTCAGCGACCTGCAACGACCTATGACGGGTGCCGGCAGTCACCGAAAAAGTCGTGTAAGTGGGACAAGTCCTTTAATATTTCAGCAGAATGGCCTTTTATGAGACTTGGCTACATTGGAAAACAAATGAAGAAGGGAGAAGGGTGGAAAAGGTAAAGGGATTGCGGTAAAAGGGATGTAGCTTATTGATGCAAGTGGGAGTGATGCCAGCTGAGGGAAGACAGTGAAGAGTTGTTAATTACTTGTGTGGAGGCTTTATAATCAAGGAAAAACAAAAATCCACGTGGCACTTCAATTGCATGTGAATAGGTTGTTTGAAAGTGAAATGAAGTTTGGCAAATCTATCAAAGTTCAAGAAGTGGGAAAATGAATCACACTGTATTAAGCTCGGAAATATCAATATAAATGCATCATGTGTGTTGATATTCTTTAAGATTTACTAGTACGCATGATGTCAAGAAATTTTGAAAGTGAGCCATTTAAAATATTTTGTTTCTAGTTATGTTTACTTGAAATCTGTCTGCTCCCTCATACCTTCTCACACGTCCTCTCTCCTTCATAGCTCATTTATTAATTGTCTGCCTCTGGATTAAATCCCTGCATGTCTTTCTCATAAGCTCTTGGTTCTTCATTTTCTCTTCTTACCACGTTTTGTCACCTTTATCCATGCCAATCATTATATTTTATCCTGCATGATAAAATCCTTTTATTCCCCGATTATTTAACGCATCAACTGTTACTTTTGGCTTTCATTTCACCTCTCCTGCAATCATTCTTTTTGTAAGTGCCACTACTGCAGCCCATTTCTTGACATTGCAGTGATTTAATACAGAATATCAATATCTGACCCAAAACCATATCTCTGGACCACAACTGCAAACTTGACTCTGCTTTTACCAGCTCATTTAACCTTGAGAGGCAATGACGTTTGAATGCCAATCAAGCTCTCTGTGTCTTTTGCCCGGCATGCTGTATTTCTGGAACAACAAACTGCCAAACCTGAACATAATGATTTAGACGTGTCCTCAGTACTCTTCTTTAAGGCTTTGAAAGCATAGAAACATAGAAAATAGGTGCAGGAGTAGGCCATTCGGCCCATCGGCCCATATTGCCATTCAATATGATCATGGCTGATCACCCAACTCAGTACCTGCCTCCTCTCCATACCACCTGGTCGCTTTAGCCACAAGGGCCACATCTAACTCCCTCTTAAATATAGCCAATGAACTGGCCTCAACTACCTTCTGTGGCAGAGAATCCCAGAGATTCACCACTCTCTGTGTGAATTTTTTTTTTCTCATCTTGGTCCTAAAAGATTTCACCCCTTATCCTTAAACTGTGACCCCTTGTTTTGGACTTCCCCAACATGGGGAATAATCTTCCTGCATCTAGCCTGTCTAACCCCTTAAGAATTTTGTAAGTTTCTATAAGATCCCCCCCCCTCAATCTTCTAAATTCTAGCGAGTACAAGCCGAGTCTATCCAGTCTTTCTTCATATGAAAGTCCTGACACCCCAGGAATCAGTCTGGTGAACCTTCTCTGTATTCCCTCTATGGCAAGAATGTCTTTCCTCAGATTTGGAGACCAAAACTGTACAAGAAAAGCATGTCCAAGAATTTCACACCAAAGTAGTTGTTGAAAAGCTTCAACCTTGGCTCCCTCAGCAACACTTTTGGGATCACCAACAGTCTGATCCTTGAGACAACCAGCACATTGTTCACTCAGAAAGTGATGGATACCAAATTTGCTGCCAAGGATATTTTTTTCAAGGTAATGCTTTCTGCCCAACGTAAGAACTGCCCACATTGCAGTGATAAGTCAATGCACTTACATTGGTTGGTATACAAGAAACAAAGTAGGGATCAAAACAATTATTTCCCTATTGGCACGCAGTAACTACTTGGGTACCACAGAGATAAATGCTTGAGCTTCAACTATTCATAATGTATGCTGATTACAGAATATAATAATTTGCGGGTCACTGATTTCATTAATCTGTGTGGGACTGTGAGCTGCAAGAACGCTTAAAGATGACTTATAAAAGTTGAGCAAATGTGCAAGTATATGACGTGCAGCAGCACAGTGTGGATATATGTAAAGTTACCCACCTTGATAGGGAAAAGCAGAGAAGTGGCATTTAATTTAGATGATATTAGTTGGGAAGGATCGATGTGCATATTGATTTAGATGCACTTGTTTTCTGCTGAAAGCAAACTTGAAGGTACCAAATGGAAGCCAGGACGGGCAGTTACCCTGGAAACCTACCAGGGAGTGCAGGCGGTGGCTGGTAGTAAACAGTATGTTCTACACTATCACAGAAAGCCAATATTCAGCCAATTCTTCATGTGATATCAAGAAACAGCTGCGAGTGTTGGATACGACAAAGGTTATGGGAGCAGATAGCATTTTGGCTATAGTATTGCAGATCTGTTTTCCACAACTAGCTGCACATGTAGCCAAGCTGTTCCAGTTGTTACTATATTGTCATTTATCCAACAATGTGGACAATTATCCGGGCACATCTTGTACATTAAAAAAAAGGAGGATAAGTTCATTCTGGCTCATTTCCACTTAATCAATCTGCTCTTGGTCATCAATAAAGTGGCATCAAGCAGCACTTGCTCACCAGTAGCCTTTCACTAATGCCCAGTTTGGGTTTTGTCAGTATTACACAGCTCGAGACCTCGCCGTGCCTAACATGTCCAAACATGAGTGAATGCCCATGACATCAAGATAGTATTTAACCCGAATGTGACATCAACTGAATAATTAATGAATCTTTGGAATAGTTAGTTCAGATACATGAAGCTTATGCCTGTACTGTATGTGCAGTCATCAAAGTACAGCAGGATGGGGCGTAATTAACCCTGAATCCTGTGACTGAGTTTGAATCCCAAATTGAGGAGTGTGAGAACGTTATAAGGAGACAGAGTGGCACAGCTGGTAGAACTGCCCCCTCGCAGTGCCAGAGACCCATGTTTGATCGTCACCTTGAATGCTGCCTGTGTGACGTTCTCACGACCTTTTTAACAATGACTAGATCCTGAAAAATGAAGAAATAGAAAATAAACTTCCATCTGGTTATGTACCTTTAGCCAGTGTCACAATGTGTTGAACCAATCTCCATCATCACTGCATACAACCACCGATGTAGTCCCATCACCTTTTAGTTAGTTACAGCACCGCAGTGCAGTGCAATTTGCAGGATGTTGATTGAAATTGTCACATGTAGGTAGAAAGATTCAGTGCATGGGAACATTTGTCTCAAGTCTGAAATAGGGCCTCGACCTGAAACGTCCCCTTTTCCTTCCCTCCATAGATGCTGCCTCACCCGCTGAGTTTCTCCAGCATTTTGTGTCTCACAAAGTTGCTTGTGTGTTTTGTAGTGTTTGCCAAAGAGGATTGGCGAGGGCAGGGTGGTAGACATTGCCTATATCAAGTCATGTAAGTCAAGTTTCTTGTCACCTGCACAATTATGGTGAGGTACAGGTGTAACAAAAATCTTATTTGCAGCAACATCAAGGTGAATTTTCTAAAAGAAAGATGTTTGTGGGAATTTTTTTTTAAGCAAAACACAATTAGAACCCCCCCCCCCACACACACACACAAACACAAATTGACACGCCTTTGGTAAGTTTTGGCATGATCGACTGGTTTAGAAGATTAGATCACATGGGATTCAGGGTGAGCTAGCGAATTATGTACAAATCTAGCTTGATGAAAGTCAGAAGTTGGTGGTGGAGTATTGTTATTCAGACAGGAGGCCTGTGACCAGTGGCGTGCCACAGGAACTGGTGCTTGGTCCACTTTTGTTTGTCATTTATATCTTAATAATTTGGCTGGCAATGTTGTTAACGTTATTGGTAAGTTTGTGGATGAAAACAAAATTAGTAGTGTAGTGTGGGATAGTGTAGAAGGTTATCTAAGATTATCACAGGATCTAGATGGACTGCAGCCGTGAGCCAAGGAATGACAGATGGAATTTAAATTGGGCAAGTGCAATGTGTTGCATTTTGGTAAGTTAAACCATGGCGGGATTTGTGCTGTTGAGCAGCTGTTGGGGAAAGTAAAGTTATGCTCTCACAAGGGGGGATCTCAATGTCATGATATTGCACACAAGATAACCTCCTAGGGATGAGTTCAACAAGGATGCATCAAATCAGTATCAGTATCAGTATATCTTTATTGTTATTTCCTGAGTATTCACATACCCAGAGGAAACAAAAAAACGTTGCTCAACCAGTGTCCATTCAGTGTGCAGTGCAAATAACAACAAGTAAATAGAAATAAAAATACATATATCATGAACAAATTAAATTAAACACTCTACTCTCTACTAAACATCAACAGGCGTTCCGATCGACAGCTGCTGCAGTGTGTCCAGGTTGGTGGTTGGTGCGCGATACTTTGGCAGGGGGCTAAGTCCGTTTATCAGTCTTATAGCCTTCGGGAAGAAGCTGAGGAGCATCCTGCTGGTTTTGCAGCTAATGCTCCTGTACCTCTTCCCAGATGGCAGGATGGAGAATATGTGATGCGATAGGTGGTAGGGGTCTTTGATGATGGAGATGGCTCTGTTGATACATCTCTTCCCGTATATGTCCAGCAAGAAAGGGAGTGGAGCACCAATAATCCTGCTGGCGGTCTTCACAATCCTGTCAAGTTGGTGCCGTTCGTACGCCTTGCAGCTCCCGAACCAGGAAGTGATGCTGTTGGTTAATGTGCTCTCGACTGTCCCCCTATAAAAAGTTCGTAGATGTGTAGTGGGGAGACCTGCTTTACGTAGTCTTCGGACTACGTAAAGTCTACGTAAATTGCTCA
This sequence comes from Leucoraja erinaceus, assembly GCF_028641065.1. NCBI lineage: Eukaryota > Metazoa > Chordata > Chondrichthyes > Rajiformes > Rajidae > Leucoraja > Leucoraja erinaceus. Next base: position 150,575,200 of record NC_073377.1, read on the forward strand.
GACTGCACCACTGATGTTTATTTGATCAACGCTTATGTGCGTATATGAGAGAATAAGAGAACAGCCATTCCATGGGTGTGCAATCATGAAATCTCTGTCGGCTTTTGCCATTAAACAGGGATTTACAATCCTGCTTGAGCCAATACCTGCCACCTTCTCCCAGGGCTCTGGTGATGATGTTCTGGGAGGTCTTGCGGCTGCCTTGGCAAACGTTGGTTGAACTAGGGCTGTTCCTCACAGTGAATCTTCCAGAGCTCGCCTCACCTTTTCATACTCTTTGTCTGCTCGAGAATGTTTCTCGATCATGCTTGTCCATCAGGATTGATGATAACTCACACCTACCCCAGTTCCTAGTGCTCTGAGGTGGCTAAATTTAGCAAATGTGGACTTTGTCAGGGATGGAGCAGGAGATGCTCGATGTCTCATACTGGGAAGATGGTAGGTCAAATGGGAAGTGATGTGCTCCGTCTGCTGTTTTATGTTGGGTTTCATGTGCTCCTGATGAAGAGATGCAAGGTTCCCTGTGCCATCCCAAATACCCTATCTCCATTTTACCAGTTGCAAACGAGTGATTCTCATGAGCCAGTGAGGATGTTACATTATGCCAAGTAGGTCCTGAGAACATCATTGAAATGTTTTCTCTCTCTTGGATACCTCTTTCTCATGGTGGTATACTTGTTTTGGAGAATCTGGAGTCAGATGCACAGATGATGACTTCAAACCAATATGATTATGGTGTCAATCGGGAGGGATAATGGAAAATGCAGCCCAAATGTGTTCATTGTTCATCATCAGCTACACACGGCCAATACTAGGTGATAATTAGCAGGTCAACTACTGACACAATTCAAATGTAGACTGGAGTCAGGTTCGGCTCTGTTATCGCTCCGACCCTCTTCTGAAACTTATTTTCTGAGATCACTGTATCTCATCTCGATCATGATTCTGCTTGGAATATAATCAGTCTGCAGGGACAAAAGGAAAATGTGAGCTCTCTTTTGGCTTCACACCAGTAGTCCACAATTCTTCGCTGCTGCTTAACAACCAACTCCCACAAAACCCTGGAAATATGGAGTACTTTCAACATCTTGCGAGTCACTTTTCAGTGAAGACAGATATTGCCTTCATTTCACTCTTTTTCTTACTGAGAGACTATTGAATGGGCAAGACTTGAAACCTAGCACCAGCCTCATGGCATGCCCATAGCAGGGAGCACGGCGTTCCTTTACATTGGACAACCTACAGAAGGCACCTGAAAACACTGGAGAAGTGCAAACCATACTCACTCTCCAAAATGCTTCAACTCTATTGGCAGCCTATAACGTGTGCTGGTGTTGTCAGGCTGCCATGGAACATTTCTTTGAAGGATTATGTCCTTCTGAGATTGTTGCCACTTCAATACTGCTGCTTCCATCACCCCCACCACTTACCCCTTGATTTTCCTGAGTGGTCGTGGGGTGTCCTTACCAATTTGCAGCAGGCCAATATGCAGGGTCATTTTCCTCAGCACTGAATTTTTAGTCTTATTAGTTACAGGATCAAATTCTAGGGGACAGAGTGTAATACGAGAAATCACAGCCAATAATTTAAGGAATCCCTTGTAACTGTACAAAATCTCCCAGTTCCTCACCAAACAGATATGTATATTGGCTACAGTTGGTCAGTGGACTCAAAGGAAGCCTTAGTAAGTCTGCGTTGGGTACTAGCCACCCCTTGAAAGAATGTCCCTACTCTCTTCCTATGTATACTTTAAATTCTCATAGATCCCATTTTGCAAATGACTGTTAGAAGTATATGTTGGGACTCATTATAAAGAGGAACAAATCTTCCCTTTCAGTCACATCAAGTATGTTCAATATCTCAATGAATGGAAAGTACCCAAAACTGTTAAAATCTTCACCACTGGTCAAACGCTCATCATGTGCTAACCCATTCATTCCTCGAATCATTCCTGTAAACCTCCTCTGGACCTAACCTGCTGAGTTCCTCTAGCAGTTTGTGTTTTGCTTCTGCTTTGATGCAGCACCTAAGAACCTCACTACCCCTACCGTCTAATACGAGCAAACAGTATGTCACATCTCTTCCCCAGGCCTGCCTGATGCCCGTGTCAGCAGTTTGATTCCATTTTAAATGGTCTTCTTCTTGTTGAGTCCACACACAAGATTAGAAGTTGCTCAGCCAGAGCTGAACACACTTCTCAGCATCTGCATACAACGGTGTCTGTCTTGTGCTTCTTGTGGCGTGGTGGTGGAAAGATTGGTGGAAACAGGGCCGCAAAATGAACGCTCTTTCCTTGACCCCATTTTAATTGGTACAAAATCACAATATCGTTCGAGGTGAACAAATATAATGATAAAAGTGAATTGATTCAGTCATATTTTCAGTGTGAAATGGTTCAATAGGATTATGCATGCAATTGATTGCATTTTAGGTGAGGAAATATGAGCTTTTAAATTTGCCTACACCTGTTTATAGCTGTTATAGCCTGTTAACCGGGCATACCCATGCTATGTGAAGTCAGGCAACTTACAAGTGTTAACATTTCTAAAAGCATTATCAAAACTAAACATAGATTTGATGACTTGATTTTGTAGCAACATTGTCATTGCTGGTTCAGTGGATAATCTAAAGCTTCAGGACGTCTAACAGCCGACTCGCACTCTCTCTGTCATACAGCTGTTCTGTTCTCGGTGGCTATACATCTCACTGAAGGATGCAAAGCCTTCTTCTTTCGTGTCCTTATGCTATTCTAGTGGCTTGCCACTGCTGTACACATCGTAGCGCTATTGGCGTTAAGTGCAAAGTCTGTAGTAGTACATGGATTATCCAGAAATGGGCATTGCAGTAGGTGTTGCATTGGCTGGGTCTGTGTGCCACAGTTACAGGTTGTTGTACCCTCAATGTAGCCCCATTTTTGCATTGTCACCCTTGACTGCCCGACCCCGGTTCGCAGTCGGTTGAGAAGTTACATGTTTTAAAATCACTTTTGAAATGTGGACACTAAACATCGTATTAGGATGTGGAGGCTTTGGAGTGGGTGGAGAAGAGATTTACTAGGATGCTGTAGGAAGGAACTGTAGATGCTGGTTTATACTGAAGGTAGACACAAAAGGCTGGAGTAAAAAGCAGCATCTCTGGAGAAAAGGAATGGGTGATGTTTCGGGTCAGAACCCTTCGCTGAGTCGCTGCCTCAAAAAGGCTGGCGGTATCATCAAAGACCCACACACTCACCTCCCTGCTACCTTCAGGTAGAAGGTACAGGAGCCTGAAGACTGCAACGACCAGGTTCAGAAATAGCTACTTCCTCACAGCCATCAGGCTATTAAACCTGGCTCGGACAAAACTCTGATTATTAATAACCACTTTCTGCTATTTGCACTTTATCAGTTTATTTATTCATGTGTGTATATATTTATATCATGGTATATGGACACATTTATCTGTTTTGTAGTAAATGTCTACTATTTTCTGTGTGCTTAAGCAAAGCAAGAATTTCATTGTCCTATACAGGGTCACATGACAATAAACTCACTTGAACTTGAACTTGAACTTCTTCAGATTAGAAGTATTAGCTAGAAGGAGAGGTTGAACAAACTCGGGATGTTTTCTCTGGAATGTCAAAGACTGAAAAGAGACTTTCAGCCAATACAAGTGTATAAAATTATGAGAGGCATAGATAGTGTAGATAGTCAGAACCTTTTCCCCAGGGTGAAATGTCAAAGATTAGAGGGCATAGCTTTAAGGTGAGAGATTGAAGGAGATGTGTGGGGCATCTGTTTTTTAAACAAAGAGAGTGCTGACTGTCTGGAATGTGCAGCAATGAGTGGTGGTGGAGGCTCAGGTGACAGTGGTTTTTAAGTGGCTTTTAAACAGGCACATGGATAGGCTGGGAATGGAGGGATATTGATCACATGCAAGCAGAGGAGATTAGTTCAACTTGGCATCATGTTCATTGCAGATATTGAGGGCTGAAGGGCCTGTTCCTGTGTTGTTGTATACTATATCCTAACCACACAGTAGCAATAAATGTAGGTACTCTCACATAGTCTTTTTAGGAGGATTCACTACACTGACTGAATTTCTATCGATGCTTATACATAAGCCCCAACCAAATTTAATGCAATAATCATTTGTATGGTATCTCATCAAACATATGTCGATAATTGTCAGATGTTTAGTTTAGTTTGGAGATACAGGCCCTTCGGCCCATTGAATTCACACCAACCATCGATCATCCATTTACACTAGTTCTACATTATCCCACTCCCTCATCCATTTCCTACACACCTGAGACAATTTACAGAGGACAATTAACCTACAAATGTACATGTCTTTCGGATGTGGGAGGAGCGCCCGGAGGAAACCCATGCAGTCACAGGGCGAATCGCGGTTAAACTCCACACAAACAGCACCCGAGGTCAGTATCGGACCCAGGTCCCTAGCGGCACAACCAGTGCTGCCCGAACAGTGTATGCTATGCACACTGATTTTCCCATAGCCACTCTATTAGTTACCCTGCCAAAAAAGGATTTATCAAAAGCTAATTTCTCTTCATAAAATTGCATTGATTTGCACGTGCCTTGCACTGAATCATATAACTGATCTTCCAAGTGACTGGTTACAGTAAGTCAAAAATGTATCCACATAACTTTGGGATTAAAAAGCCCAGAAATGCACCAGAAATTTTCTTTGTGCCATTTTATGTATAAATTATGCATAAAGAGCACCTTGTGTATGTTTTTAAGTGTGTGCTTTCTTTATCAGTGCAAGTCTCACCCATCGAGAAATCAGTCTTCATACCTGCAGTTGCTGTTCACCCTAACGCTGGTGTTATTTGCACTTCATCTTTTACACATATGACAATATCATCCACATGCATGATCTCCTTTTCTGACCTACCAACACAAATTGAACCAAATGGTTGTGGCTTTGGCCTCTGGTTGTACCTGCATTCACATTGTGTAGAAATTGTAGCATTGATCTTGTCTGCACCTCATCAATAAAAATTAGATAATTTTCAGAATGGAAAATGATCACAGCCTTTTCCAGGTTGAATCATGCACTACTAACCATGACACATTTAACAGAATTATTAAAACACATTACATGTTTTCCACATTAGCTACACAGGCAATTATGTCAATCGCGGTTAAATGGCATTTTACAATAATTCCACCATGCACTGGGCCGGAGCCACAAGAGTCACAGAGGAGGAATTCCAAACCTTGAGGTTGTGCAACAGTGTGGCATGGCAGCACACTGGTGCAGCTGGTAGAGCTATTGCCTTACAGCACCAGAGATCTAGGTTTAATCCTGGCCTCGGGTGCTGTTTGTGTGGAGTTTGCAGGATCATCCCTATTACCATGTGGCATGCAGGTGCAGCAGGCAGTAAAGAAAGCGAATGGTATGTTAGCTTTCATTGCAAAAGGATTTGAGTATAGGAGCAGAGAGGTTCTACTGCAGTTGTACAGGGTCTTGGTGAGACCACACCTGGAGTATTGCGTACAGTTTTGGTCTCCAAATCTGAGGAAGGACATTATTGCCATAGAGGGAGTGCAGAGACGGTTCACCTGACTGATTCCTGGGATGTCAGGACTGTCTTATGAAGAAAGACTGGATAGACTTGGTTTATACTCTCTAGAATTTAGAAGATTGAGAGGGGATCTTATAGAAACTTACAAAATTCTTAAGGGGTTGGACAGGCTAGATGCAGGAAGATTGTTCCCGATGTTAGGGAAATCCAGGACAAGGGGTCACAGCTTAAGGATAAAGGGGAAATCCTTTAAAACCGAGATGAGAAGAACTTTTTTCACGCAGAGAGTGGTGAATCTCTGGAACTCTCTGCCACAGAGGGTAGTTGAGGCCAGTTCATTGGCTATATTTAAGAGGGAGTTAGATGTGGCCCTTGTGGCTAAGGGGATCAGGGGGTATGAAGAGAAGGCAGGTACGGGATACTGAGTTGGATGATCAGCCATGATCATATTGAATGGCGGTGCAGGCTCGAAGGGCCGAATGGCCTACTCCTGCACCTAATTTCTATGTTTCTATGTTTCCACTGGGCGCTCGTTCCCTCCCATATCCCAAAGGCGTGAAGGTTTGTAGGTTATTGGCCTCTGCAAACGGCTCCTAGTGTGTAGAGAGTAAAAGAGAGATAATATAGAATTAGTGACAATGGGCGATTGATGGATGATTGGTGTACTCAGTAGGCCGAAGAGCCTGTTTCCATTTGTGTCACTAAATTAAACTAAATAGGCCTTTCAGTCCACAATGTCCATGCCAAAAATTAATCTCCTCTGCCATAGTGTTTTATACAACACTGCCGATAGCAGAAAAAGAGCAAGAGGAGATATATATGATGAGCAGATCAGTGCCAAAAAGGAGGATTACCAAAAGGTCAAATAAATGCATCCACATGAGAATTGTGGAATTATCCATGGAAGGGAAGACCATTCTGGACGTTCAATAATCAAGTGTCAAGAGTGTTTAATAGTCATACAGTATGTACAAGTATCCTGTTCAGGATAAATGTTCCAGAGCATCACACGAGGATTTTGATGGCTAGCGTTCAATGGTCAGTTGTGGACTGAACATTACTGTTCTCCCAATGCTGAATGTAATCCAGAGAAGTATAATAATAAAGATAATACTCACCGTAACAGTTGTTAATGCTGCTCGTGCCCTACTTGAGAGGGTTCCCTGAAGATTAATGTCACAAGGCTGAATGTCGTTGATCCACACGACCTTCGCTTTTTGGCATCAATCAGCGTCTTGGGATTAAATTGTTACCCTTTAACATTCCAATCAATTGTTTTAACTAATCGGCTCTGGTGGCATGTTCTTTGAGACGTGTTTGTGCAGTGGTAAAATACCAGGCAGCTTAAGTCTATTAATGCAGATCATGAGATTCTTTCAAAGGAAGTGTTTGAGTTAATGCCAGCTAGAAGCATCATGGCTGAGCCAGTAAAATGTCCAACCTCGGCACCAAATCCCTTAAATCAATCAGATAGAACACATGAAAAGAGTTTTGTGAAACGCAAGCCATCTGAACTCCTCCATTCTCACGATCCTGTATAAGCACCATTGAGTGCCATTGATTTTCATATCATGCAATCCAAGCCCGCATTGCAATGTAAATCCACCTCAGCACATGACACTACTAATACATCGACATTGCTCTGATTTGAGCTTTGCGGCATTATCACAAGCAAGTCTCGGGGATAGATTTCCAGTGGAGTGGAAGTTTTAATCATCTGACATTAGATTTCAGTTTAAATAATGTGACAAGGGTCATTGTAGGAATGTGAACGGGACATGCCTCCGGCTGGGCCAAATGTTTGAAAGTCCCTTTACATATAGTACATCAAGCAGCAGATTTCTCTGACATTGGTGGTCCTGAACATTTTGCTTTTGTCTCACTTACAAGTAAACATTGAATGATAGTCTCACTCTGAAAAACCACACTTCCTTCACAAGACAATGCCAATGTGATTTTCACTTTCATCATTATCTTGTCAGATGTTATTTGATCACGAGACAAGCAATAGAATATTCCCAATCCAGCAGCTGAGGCCAACACAGAGTTGGAATGGATACAACTAACAAAATGTACACTTAAGATTTTTAGTTCACATAACCGCAACACCGCAAGGCAATTATTTCCGAGGATTCTTCATGCTTTTGAGTCCATTGGTGACTAAATGTCTAAATAATCATACAAGGACTGTTGCACAAGGCATTCATTTTCAAATTCATCTTTTAAAACTTCATAGTCCGGTTTCCAAATGAGGTAGTGTCCAAAGCAAATATTTTAATTAACAAAATAAAAATATTCTTTTCAGTATTAACTTTACTATGTGTACGTTATAACACAGTGAACAGACTGGTGCTATTTTTCGTGAGTGCACTCAGTAGGGTTTGGGTGGTCCAGTCCCATGGTGAAGTGTGCTGACTGTGCCCATTAAAAGGTGGTTGGAAGACTGTTCCCTTTCACTATGGTGGAGGGCAGGTGTCCACAGTGGATGCCTGTGATCGGCTTGAGTTCCGGAGGCACAGAATATGGTCTGTTCTACCGTCTCTGCCTAGACCTGAGATAGCTGGAGGTGTGGGGAGGCAAGGTGGTGCGGCTGGTAGAACTGCTGCCGCACAGTGCCAGACTTTGGTGCTCGTTTCAACCACTGTGGTGATGAGCCCCGAAGCAGGAGGGCATTAGTTAGTGGAGGGCTGAGTTAATCCAACCCAAATTGGGCATCAGTGAGCACCTTGATATTGACAGCCTTGTTAATGACATCGCCCATCACTTTATTGAAAGTGAACTGACAAGGCAGTAACTTACCAAAGATTTTGTCAGTAATTTGCCTGCTAGGCTTTGTCCCGCCCCTCCTCTCCTCCTGATTTCCTTATAATCAGCTTGAAGAAGCGTGCTGACCTGAAACGTCATCTATCCATGTTCTCCTGCCTGACTCGCTGAGATACTCCAGCCTTCATTTGTGAACCAGCATCTGCAGTTTCTTGTCTCTACAGCAATTTTCTGATTTGGATTTGACTACCTGTTTGGAAACAGACCATACCTGAGTGATTTTTTATGTTATTTGATAAATGCCTATGTTGTAACAAAACCGGAACAGATCCAGGACACCAATCTTTCACACCACATCCAGGATGTTATCTGCTCTCATTGTCTTACTCTCTCTCCTCTTTCTTGATTTTAACGTGAAGTGAATCAAATTGGCTGAAGGCTGGCTTCTATCATCATGGGGATCTCAAGTCGAAAGCCAAGATGGATCATGCACTTGGCACTTTTGACTGAACATTGCTGTGAATATTCCAGCTTTGCATTTGGCACTCACGCATTGAGTCCTATCAACTCTTTGAATTTGAACGTCATTAGTCATTTAGTCTGAAGAAGCGTCTCGACCTGAAAAGTCATCTCTCCATGTTCTCCGGGATGCTACCTGACCAGCTGAGTTACTCCAGCATTTTGTGTCACTATTAGTCCTTCAATTGTTTATCACCATTCATGTCTGAGTGTGGTAGCGAAATGCCAATGACAAGCTGTAAGATTGCATCGCTGTCTATCCTATGCACCTTTTGCAGCGGAGCGTGCACGTATTTATGTGCTGCAGCTTTAATAAGTTGCATTGTTCCATGGCTGTTGATGCTCCTGACTGATCTTTTGCATTCTCATTGAACTAGTTTATCCATTTCTTAATTACAATAGTAGAGTGAGGGTCATGCGATTACAGATTGAGGTTGTATGCATTTATTTTTGCTGATAGTGCATGACACCTCATTGATGCCCCATTTCAACTGTTTTAAGAATGAGTCTTAACGGCCTGTCCCACTTGGGCCCTCATTTACGTGACCGGCCGGTAGTGACTGACGCTCAACGGTCGTGCGTGTCATCATATGTCTGCACAGCCATCTGGCGCGCATGACGTCATTTGAAGATAGACACAAAATGCAGGACTAACTCAACCGGACAGGAATGGATGATGTTTCAGGTCGAGACTCTTCTTCAGTCTGAAGAAGGGTCTCGACCCGAAACGTCACCCATTGCTTCTCTCCAGAGATGCTGCTGGTCCCACTGAGTTACTCCAGCATTTTGTGTCTATCTCCAATCGTCTTGGCCCCGCTGTGGGAGTAGGAGTGGGGGTGGATCTGGATCCGCAACGGCCGTGAGCCCCAGGCCGAGATTGGCGATCGTTTTGCCTGCTTCTGCTGCTGTTGGAGGTGAGACATTGTATCGCGCCAGGGTCTTCGGCCCGTTCCTCTTTGGACGTCAGTTACGCGACGGGCCTGTAGCGCGCGAAGATTTCGTGCAGGATGAAGTACACACTCCTCCACGCCACTCCACACTCCTCCACACCTCTCCATGCGCCCGTTCTGCGCTACCCACACGCTAGAAGGTCGTGTAAATGGCGAGCGAATGAAAGCCAAGTGGGACAGGCCCTTTACAGTGAATATTTACAGTACATGTCTATAACCTTATGATGAAAAGGTCAATAATGAAGTAGCCAAATGAAGTTAGCCCCAATGAAGTGACCAGGGTAATTGGGCCATCCTGGAAGGGACTTGCAAACCAAGCACAGAAGCATTAAGTTTTGTCACTTTATTTTACAAAGTTGAATGTTGCACGTTTTCTGGTTAAGGAATCTCACACCTGTAACCACTGCACAGAAGAATACAAGCAACAGTTGATCTTCAGGCCCTTTAAACTGCTCTGCCATTCACCAAGATCGTTCAGCACCATTTTCTGCACCAGCTCCATATCTCTGAGCTAATCTGGAATACTGGGAGTCCTAGTGTCTGTTGCATTCAAACGCCAAAATCATTTGTTCTCACCCCACCAGTTTAGGGAATGTCACTGATCACCCTTTCACCTAACCACTGCTGACCCTCAACCATTAATGTAAGCTTGCAGTCAACACCCTGCCATGGACTGCTGGGAAGTCAGGCAGCAATGCTTGAAGCACTGAAGGATCATTTCCTAACAAAGTTAGGCCCCTTATTCTCCTGTGAACCCCTGTCAGGAAGACGTACACGCCAGATTTCATGAAATGTATCTCTCATGTATCACTGAGTGGCACAGTGAACAGCTGGTAGAGCTACTGCCTCACATGCCCAGCAACTTGGCTTCAATCCTGACCTCGGGTGCTTTATGTGTGGAGTTTGCACGTTTTCCAGGTGACGTTGTGGGTTTTCTTTGGGTTCCTCCCACACCCCTTGGGCATTAGGGTTTGTAGGGTGTAATTGTTGATTGTAAATTGCCACGAGTGTCTAGGGAATGGATGCAAAAATGGTTAATACAGAACTAGTGTGGACGCGTGGTCAGTGTGGACTCAGTGGGCCAAAGGGCCTGTATCCAAGGTATATCTTTCAATCAATATATTAATCAATCACATTATTGTAAAATGCTGGAAACAATCATTCTGAGTTTACTTTTCAGGTGATGAATTTTCAACAGAATAATTAAACTGAATCATTAACTTCATTTTTCTCCATATTTTCAGCTTGACCTGCTATTTTTTTCTTTATTGCAGTTTTGGTTTTAATTCCAAATTTCCAGCAACTGCAGTTTTTTTTTTTCCTTTTGATTTATGGAATTCATTGCTTCAAATTGACCACTACCCTGCCCACAATCTCTGCCTCCTCCTCTGCTGCATTTGCATCTTTAAACAACAGCAGTTTTACATGCTGTGTACTGCCGAGGTTCCAGCTGTTCACCTTCGTCATTCAAGGTCACCCTGGTATTTTAACACAGCTTCTGCTCACGTTTGCCAGTTAATGCACCACTCTCCTCACATACTGCCACTCCCCAGCTGATCGTGCTCAGGTAGTAATACAAAGCAAATCCACAGAGTTTCTGCACAAATCTGCACAATTTCCCACGTTGTAATTACATGATGCTATAATTATACCTTTATGCTATTGCTGTGGTAGAGTCAACATCGGAACAACCAAAGCACTGAAATCGTTTTATTCCATTAAATAAATAAATTCCTCAATTTTATATAATAACATGATATAATATAATATATAATATATAGCAATTGTGTTAGACAAGGGGGGATTTTGTCCCCAGTCCTTTTTAATCTTTATATTGCTGATCTTTCCAAACAATTGAAAGCATGTAATACTGGGTGCATGATTGGTAGTATTTTAGTGAACCATATTATGTATGCAGATGATCTTGTGGTCTTTAGTCCATCTAGAGCTGGTCTACAGCAACTCCTTACTATATGTTCCGTGTATGGTGTGGAACATTATATTAAGTATAATGCCAGTAAGAGTGCTGTTATGATCTGTAGAACCAAAGAGGATAAATGTCCTGATTTTAAATTGTCTGACAATAATCTTAGTGTCTAGTAAGGTGAAATATCTAGGGCATTTTATTACAGAACAAATGACAGATGATGAGGATATTTGTAGGCAACGACGTACGCTGTATGTACAGGCGAATATTCTCTTGCGTAAGTTTGATGCGTGTGCAGATGTGGTGAAGATGTCGCTGTTTAGAGCATATTACACATCACTGTATACTGTGCGCCTGTGGTCGAACTATGAAAAGACAAGTTTGCAGAGATCAAAGTCATATTATGATGCCATGAGAACACTGCTAAGGAAACCTAGATGTAGTGCTAGTAACATGTTTGTAGCTGCAGGAGTCAGTACTTTAGAACCTATCCTAAGAAATCATATGTATAAATTCATCTGCAGGATAAATGACTCTAAAAATGTAATTTAATGTGGCCTTGTCAAACATAAGGTTCAGCACTACACGCTACGAATCCCATTTGTGGAGACACTGGTATCGTTGTCTCGTAGTAGGACATTGATCATTCTTTTTATTCTGGATTTTAATTCATGTATTGTATTTTTTTATTATATAATTTATGATGCTTTTATGTGATATATTAAGATTGTATATGTACTTTATGATGTTTTTTAAAATGCAATGCATTTTTATATAATGTGTTCCCTTGTCTGAACCATGAGTCCGAAATAAAGTTTATTATTTTTTATTAATTCACATTAATCCCCACATACTAATGATATCCTAAACACAATAGGGCCAATTTACAATTTTGCCAAGCCGGTTCGCCTACAAACCTATATGCCTTTGGGGTATGGGAGGAAACCGGAGCTCCAGAGAAAACCCATGCGGTCACGGTGCGAATGTCAGGATCAAATCCGGGTCTCTGGTGCTGGAAGGCAGCAACTCTATATCTGCGCCACCGTGCCACCCTGGGAATTGAAGTAAATTAAGTGGAACAAGAATTGGGGGCATGGAGAAAACATTTAAAGTTCATCAATCATGGTATCATAGCATTTAGAACTGCTTAAGTTAAAATTGGAGAATTAAATCAAGTAAGGAAGGGTCATTTTCTAGGAGATAATAAAAGATTTGACCTAGGTAAATTGGAATCGAGGTTTAGCAAACAATATTGAAATGAAAAAAGAAATGGCCTTTAAGGAGAGTATGGTTTAGAGTGCAAATACTTGAATATTACATAGAAACATAGAAATATAGAAATTAGGTGCAGGAGAAGTCCATTTGGCTCTTCGAGCCCGCACCGCCATTCATTGTGACCATGGCTGATCGTCCCCTATCAATAATCCGTGCCTGCCTTCTCACCATATCCCTTGACTCCACTAGCCCCTAGAGCTCTAACTCTCTTAAATCCATCCAGTGATTTGGCCTCCACTGCCCTCTGTAGCAGGGAATTCCATAAATTCACAACTCTGGGTGAAAAAGTTTTTCTCACCTCAGTCTTAAATTACCTCCCCTTTATTCTAAGACTGTGGCCCCTGGTTCTGGACTCGCCCAACATTGGGAATTTTTTTCCTGCATCTAGCTTGTCCAGTCCTTTCATAATTTTATATGTTTCTATAAGATATCCCCTCATCCTTCGAAACTCCAGTGAATACAAGCCTAGTCTTTTCAAACTTTCCTCATATGACAGTCCCGCCATCCCAGGGATCAATCTCGTGAACCTACGCCGTACTGCCTCAATCACAAGGATGTTCTTCCTCAAATTAGGAGACCAAAACTGTACACAATACTCCAGATGTGGTCTCACCAGAGCCCTATACAACTGCAGAAGAATCAGGTTAGAGTCAGGATGTCTTGATGCAGCTTAGTAGGACTTTGATTAGGCCACTTTAGTATATTGCATGCAGTTCTGGTCGCCCCATTACAGGAAAGATGTGCAAGCTTTGGAGAGAGATGCCGAGGAGGTTTATCGGAATGCCGCCTGGATTAGACGGTTTCAGCTCCAGGGAGAGGTTGGCTAGACTTGGATTGTTTTTTTCTGGAATGCCTGTGGTTGAGTGGGTACTTGATAGAGGTGTATAAAATTATGAGAGGCATAGATGGAGTAGGTAATCAGAACCCCTTTTCCAGGGTGGGAATATCCAACACCAGAGGGCATAGCTCTAAGGTGAGAGTGGGAAAGTTTAATGGAGATGTGCAGGGTAGTATTTTTCACACAGAAGGTGGTGGGGGCCTGGAAAGCATTTTTCAGGGTGGTGGTGGAGCTAGATACAATATTGGCACTTAAGAAGCTTTTGGATAGGCACCTAGAAATGTACAGGAATATGAATCATATGCAGGCAGAAGAGATCCGTCCAGCTAGGCATCATGTTAGGCACAAACATTGTGGGCCAAAGGGCCTTTTCCTGTGCTGTACAGTTCTATGTTCTATGTACTTTCACATGATGGAGAATTATTATTAAAGCCAGAATTTCCTCATGAATAAGGAGATAAAGACCAAAAAAAGAAAAGAAAAACTTGAACTTCAAGAGAATATTAATCAGTCTGATTATCTGCCCGGTTCACCAGCCCGTCAATATTCTCTTGAAGCCTTTTACTCTCCTCCTCCTCACGGTTCAACATGCTTCCAAATTTTGTGCCATGTGCAAGTCACTAATATATATTGAGTTCAGGTTCAAAGGGAGACAAAAATGTTGGAGAAACTCAACGGGTGGGCTGCATCTATGGAGCGAAGGAATGGACGACGTTTCGGATCGAGGCCCTTCTTCAGACTGATGTGGGGATGGGGGGAGGAAGAAGGAGGACAAGGTGGAGACAGTGGGCTGTGGGAGAGCTGGGGAGGGGAAGGAGGAAGAAAGCAAAACCAACCTGAAATTGGAGAAGTCAATGTTCATACCGCTGGGGTGTAAACTACCCAAGCGCAAATGAGGTGCTGCTCCTCCAATTTGCGATGGGACTCACTCTGGCCATGGAGGAGGCCCGGAACAGAAGTCAGCTTTGGAATGGGAGGGGAAGTTGAAGTGCTGACCCACCGGGAGATCAGGTTGGTTAATGCGGACTGTGCGGAGGTGTTGGGCGATGCGATTCTCACCGTTGCATAGCAGTTGACAACTGGAACAGCAGATGATGGAAACACTGCCATTGGGATGGAATGGAAACACTCCGCGGCATGGAGCTCCCGAGTCGGCCTTTTCTTACCCGAGGCCGCGGCTTCACGGTGTTAAAGTCCACAAGCCCCACGGTCGGAGCACTTCCACAGCGATCCTCGGCAAAGAATCGCCAGCTCCACAGTGCTAAAGTCCATGCCGTGCTTGCGGATCGAAGCTCCAGGCAGGTCTCCAGGAAAGGCCGCACCAATCGAGTTGTTTTATGTTGGGGGTGAGGGGGGGACGGAGATGTGACACGGAGAAAGTTCACATCTCCGTCGAGGTAAGTGACCGAAAACTGTTTCCCCATATTCCCCCCCTCACCCCCCACATAAAAATATACCGAGAAACATTAAAACATACATTTTAGACACACTAAAAATAACAAAAATTTGAAATAGCATACAGGCTGTTGGCAAGGCTGCCATCTCGACGTCACCCGATGATGTTAGAGTTAGACTGGTCAATAAAAACTAAGAGAGGCTATTTATTAGTTTCACCTGTTGCACCGGTTCAGCAGTTACACTAATTTGAGAGGTGGCACAGTGGTGCAGCTAGAAAAATAGCTGCCTCGCATTTCCTGACCTCTGGTGCTGTCTGTGTGGAGTTTGTAAGTTCTAGCTGTGACAACCTGATTTTCTCCAGATGCTTTCATTTCTTCTCACATCCCAAAATATATAGATTGAAATGGCTGTAAATGAGGGGTAGGATCTGAGGGAGTTGATGGGAATGTGTGGAGGAATAAAATGGTCATACAATCATAAGTGATAGGAGTAGAATTAGGCAATTTGGCCCAACACGTCTACTCCGCCATTCAATAATGGCTGATCTATCTCTCCCTCCTAACCCTATTCTCCTGCCTTCTCCACATAACCTGACACCCATACTAATCAATAATCGATCTATCTCTGCCTTAAATAAATCTGCTGGCTTTGCCTCCACAGCCTTCTGTGGCAAAGAATTCCACAGATTCACCACCCTCTCACTAAAGAAATTCCTCCTTATCTCCTTCCTAAAATAACAACCTTTAATTCTGAGGCTACGACCTCTGTTCCTAGACTCTGCCACTAGTGGAAACATCCTCTCCACATCTACTCTATCCAAGCTTTTCACTATTCTATATGATTCAATGAGGTCCCCCCTTATTCTTCTAAACTCCGGCGAATATGGGCCCAGTGCCATCAAACGCTCATCTTATGTTAAGATAGGATTATTGTAATAATGGATTCTCAATGTTCGTCATAGAGTGGGTGGGTGGTTTGAAGAGCCTGTTTCCATGTTGGATCGCTTTGTGATGCTCAGTGGGAACAAAGAGATGTGCAAACATACATAAACATGAGGTGGAAAACAGTTGAACAAATCATATAAAACTGGGTCATTATACATAGAGGCACGCAGTTAAAGGTAAGAAGGTCATAACAGACTTTTATAAAATATTGATTTGACACATCTGGAGCCCATACTTTAGAAAAGATGTGAAGACCTTTTAAAGCGTGCAGAAGCGATTTACTAGAATGATTTCAGGAATTAGAACTTTGGATGTCTCGATTGACTGGACATTCTCTTTGGAATAGGGAAGTTTCAAGAGGTTTTTAAAATCACGGTGGGGCTTAATGTGGTGGTTGAAACGAAACTGCTCCCATCAAGGACTAAAGAACATAGAATGAAGGTTATTGGTAACTGAACCAGAAGTGCCATGAAGAAAACCTGTTCAAGGAGGCTGCAGATCACAATTAGCACAATGACAATTAAATTGACTATTGACTATTGACTATTGACTATTGAATCACAATCACAATAATACTTTATTAGCCAAGTATGTTTTGCAACATGTGAGGAATTTCATTTGCCAAGTCAGTCATACAAATAAAAAGCAACGGAACATGCAAAACACATTTTAACATAAATGTCCATCATAGAGACTCCACCACATTGCTCTCTGTGATGGAAGGCGAAAAAAAAGTTCCGTCTCCTCCCTTTGTTCTCCCGCAGTCGGGGACCTCAAGCCCACCGTTCACAGGATGATCTTGACTCCCGTAGCCAGCAGCGGGCCCTCTGCGTCGAGGCGATCTGTTCCTGCATGGGGGGGATATCAGCTCCCCTGCGCCGGACGATCGAACCTCGCGTCGGGGCTGCTCGATCCTTCCGCAACGTTGGAGCTCCTGACATCCACGGCTTCTCCCGAGACTGCGAGCTCCCGATGTAAAGACCGCAGGATGCAGTTGGAGAGATCCCAAGCAAGGGATCGACTTGTCCATGCCCGGCGGTGGGGCCCAAGGTCAGTCCGAGGTGGCCTCCAGCTCCATCGATGGTAGGCCGCAGAGCAATCGGAGAATACGATCCGAAAATGAATCGCTTCTCCGGCAAGGTAAGAAACTGAAATATACTGCCAGACCCTAAATGTTAAGCGGGAATAGATGCATTCATGAGGTTTAGAAGATAAATGGTAACTACATGATAGAAAACAATGTGGCCTAGGTAAAAAGGCTTGCTCTTACGTATATCTCAATGGACAAAATGATCTCTATAAATCTTCCTGCAATGCTCTGATCCTTTGATTCATTTAGTGAGACAGGAAGAATTAGTGATCAATTAACGAAGGATCTTCTGGATATCAACGGATCATAATATAGTGAAAGGTAATCTTGTTGAAACAAATAAGATTGTGAAGAAGCTAGATAAAGATGCCAGTGATCTAAAATTAAGAGCTTTAGTCTCAAGAGTGTCAACAGTGTTTAAATGTCATCTGAACCGGAATTCTTACTTGCAGCAGCACGTTTCTAAGCGCACTACTCAATAGATGGCATAATAAGTAAATAAAAGAAAGTTGAGTAAATAAAAAAAACACAATACAGTGCAAAACTGTACTGTCTCTGTACTGTACACTGTACACTGACAATGACAATTAAAATTGAATCTGAATCTGAACAAAACAAAAACCCAAAGTCCTTAGTGCAACTAAGGCTGTTCGCAGTTAGAAGTTTAGTTGTGTTTGGAATGATCGATTCCTTGATGTTTGTTGGGAAGAAGCTGTTCCTGAACAGGAAGACCATGGTGAAGACATCTATGCCTTCCTCCCGATGGCAGGAGTGCAATGGGAATGTGAACATGGTCTGGGTGGTGTGGGTCTCCGATCATGCTGGCTGGTGCTTCCTGCAGATCCTTTCGTTGGTGGAGAGGTCAGTACATGTGATGAACTGGAAAGTGTGCACCAACTTTTGTAATCTTCGTCGTTCCTGAGCGTCCGATTTGCCAAACTAGGCTGTGATGCAACCAGTCAATATAGTTTCTACTGTACACTAGTAGAAATTCAAGGATGTATTTGTCAACATATCAAATCACCGCAATCTTGGTCTCTCAAACCAGGTGTAAATTCTTTTCTTTTAATTCAATGATATTTTAATGTCATATATACCTAGGTATAGTGAAATGCTTTATTTTGCATATAACCTGGTAGAATGCAACAGACCCCTCACTCAGGCAGTACACAAGTGTCGCCACGTTCTGGCATCAACAAAGTACATTGAACAGTCCCATCATCTGCCTGCTGCCACAAGTGGCAAAAGGTAACCCCCCCCCCCCCCCCCCCCCCCCCCCCCACCCCTTCCCCACCGGGTCCCCTTTTTGTTCTCTGTGACCCCCTTGTGGGTCCCCCCTTCGTTTTCAGCAGTTCCTCTCCCCCCCCCCCCCTCCCCGTGTCCCCTCCTCATTCTCAGCAGCCCAATTTCCCCCCCCCCCCCCCCCCCTCCCCCTCCACCACCACTGGATATCCCCTTCGTAATCAGCGCCCTCTCTCACTCCAGGTCCATCCATCACAGCCTTCCTAGTCTTTCCGATGGCCGTCCTCACTCCTCGATGATCCCCTCACCCTCTGATGGCTCTCCTTACTCTCCGACCGCCCACCTCATTCTCCGACCACCCACCTCGTTCTCGGCTGTTATCGCGGGTCCCTCCGCACTCTCTCGCATCATGGGTTCATGTCTACATCCGCGGTGGGCGAGCCAGGCCGACAGACCTACTGGAGGGCTCGTCTCCACTTGCTGGGAACACTCCTGGCCGCACTGCTCGCACTTTACACAGTTTAGTCATGCAGTGAGGCGCCACTGAGGTAAATGTTCAAACATGATCATGTTGAATAATGTAGGTGCTACAAAGAGATTGAAAGACCCACTCCTTCTATTTCTCATGTTCCTATGATTGATAGCATGGCTTCAAATTTGATATTTTGTCACTTGGTATTGTGTGAGCATTAATTTCCTGAGGCACAATATTGAGATGAATTAATGTATTGCTTCAGACTCCATTACAAACAACATAGTTCTCTTTAACTTGTCTGAACTATTTGTCCCCAAAGTGAGCTATGAAACAAAATCCTTCCTGTCACTGGGAATACTTAATTTCATCTTTTATTGCCTAATACTGTCCCTACCTCAGCTCATTCAATAGTAAAGCACTCAATTTTTTACTTGATACTTATTTCTAAGAGCAGCCTTGAAAGGATCTTGGCAGTAGGATTGTTGGAACAAAAAAGCCACTCAGTCCATTGAGACTGTCCTGGCTTAACACAGGAGCAATCCAGATAATTATTCTAACCGCCCTCTCTCTATGTCACTGTAAATTATTTCAATAGACAATAGAAAATGGGTGCAGGAGTAGGCCATTTGGCCCATCGAGCCAGCCCCGCCATTGAATGTGATCATGGCTGATCATCCCCAATCAGTACCCCATTCCTGCCTTCTCCCCATATCCCCTGACTCCGCTACCTTTAAAAGCTCTATCTTGCTATTTCTTGAAAGTATGCAGAGGTCCATGATCATATTGAATGGCGGTGCAGGCTCGAAGGGCCGAATGGCCTACTCCTGCACCTAATTTCTATGTTTCTATCTATGTTTCTATGTCCGGCCTTCACCGCCCTCTGAGGCAAAGAATTCCACAGACTCTCAACTCTCTGTGTGAGAATGTGTTTCCTCATCTCTGTTCTAAATGGCTAATTCTTAAACTGTTGCCCCTGGTTCTGGACTCCCCCAACATCGGGAACATGTTTCCTGCCTCTAGCGTGTCCAAACCCTTAATAATCTTATATGTTTCAATAAGATCCCCTCTAATCCTTCTAAATTCCTGTACACAAGCTCTTGTAGTTAATTATCAAACTCCCTTCTGAATGCTTCAGTTGAATCTGCAGTGCATTCCTGCTCCACACCACCTGCTATGTAAAAACGTTTTCCTCAATTTTGGTTCCATTGTCAATCATGTTGACAATAGTGGGCGCACAGTGGCGTAGCTGTAGAGTTGCTGCCTTGCAGCAGCAGGGACCCGGGTTCAAACCTGATTATGGGCACTGTCCATACCGAGCTCCTACGTTCACCCTGAGACCATGTGGGTCTGCTTCGGATGCTCTGGTTTCCTCCCACATTCCAAAGACGTGCAGGTTTGTAGATTAATTGGCTTCCGTATAATTGTCCCTATGTGCGTAGGATAGAACTAGTGTACAGGTGATGTCTGGTCGGCGCGGACTCGGTGGGCCGAAGGGACTGCTTCTACATTGCATCTTGGAACTAAACTCAACTAAAAGGTTTGGTCTTACATCCCCTAGTTTTTGACCACTGGGCCACAGGGAACAGTTTCTCTTTGTGCAATCTTCCTATACCCTTCATGATTTTAAATGCTCCTTTAAGCTCCCCTTCTCCAAGGAGAACAACCTAGTTCCTCTGGTCTATCCAGATAATCAATGTCCCTTATTTCCATACAACTCCCAACTGTACTCCAGTTGGGCAAAACAAATAGAAGATAGACACAAAATGCTGGAGTAACTCAGTGGGACAGACAACATCTCTGGGGAGAAGGAATGGGTGACGTTTCGGGTCGAGACCTTTCTTTAGTCTCGACCCGAAATGTCACCCATTCTTTCTGAAATTGCTTCCTACACACCTAGGCAAATGTTTTATAAAGATTGGATTAATCTTCGTTGATGACTTAATTGTACATGCATTCTGTTTTTCTAGTTATAAAATTTAGGATCCCATATATTTTAACCATTTCCCAAGCTACCCTTTTTAATGAACTATGCACATACATCACCATATCTCTGTCCTTGCACACGTCTTAGAATTATATACCATACTTCACATTTCGCATCATTAAATAGCATCTTCCAGCTATCTGTCCAATCTAGCAGGTTATCTGAATCTCCATATCTTCCTCACAGTCCACTATAACTACAAGTTTTGTGTCATTAGCAAATTTGGAAATTATGCCCTCTACACCCCAGACCAAATAATGATTTTAAGAAAAGCAGTGGTCTTACTCTTAAGATTCAAGGGAACTCCACCGTACACTTTTCTTCAGTCCAAAAAGGAATCTCCCACCACTACTCTCTATTCCTGTTACTGAATCTGTGTTCTCTATAGCTATTTTTATTCTGGCCCTAAATTTTATTGACAAGACTGTTGTGTGGCATCTGATTAAATGCCATTTGGAAGTCCGCCTAGGTCCATATCAACTGCATTCCTCTCATCAACACTCAATGCATCATATCCTCCCATTCCTGCATACCCACGAGCCTATCCAAAAGCCACTTAGTGAAGAACCCGTCCAGCACGCATGCGCGACATTGCGTTCACGCAGTGCAACAGCGATGCAGCGGGAGTCAGGCGCTCCCGCTACAGTTTAAAAAGACAGATCATCAGGTAAGTTTATTCTGAGGTCGTCTTTCCTGGCGAAGAGTTTTGTTTTGTTCCAACAGGGCAACATGAACAGAACAAGATTTTCCAAGAAGTCTGACCCCGTTCGACTCCAACGGAGGAGCGTTCCATCACTGGTGGGCAAGAGGCGGTAGGACCGCTAACCCAGCGATCTGCCATCCCCGACACCGAGCCGAGCCCAGTCCCGCTAGCGCAGCCTGAGCAGCGGGCTGGATGTAAAGCAGCACGGAAGACCAATCGGTGGTTTCCGATTCTTCGGACGAGGACGTCTCACCGCCCACTCGGGGCAGAGACAGCCGCCTGAGCCACATGGAGCGGCTCGTGGAGTGTATGCTCCAGCTAGACTTGCTTCGTGAGGAGCAGTCTCGCAAAGGGAGTTCAGGCACTCCCACCACAGTGCCTCACGCACTGGCCATTGCTTCCCCCTCATCCGAGGGCAGCTTTGGCGACCAGTGCTGGGCTGGTCAAGAAGAGGGGTCACTGGCCGAAGATGTCGAGAGTATGCCTGGGGTACAGGAACTGGGTGTAGTAGACCGCTACGTGACAGCTCCATGTGCAGGACGGCCATTAGAGCCAAAACTGGCGGCCAGCATTAACCACCTATCCTACAAGCCCCTACAGGAGCAGGTGGTTAATGAGGCCCTAGAGCTATATTCGGCCCCTGAGAATTGCGCCTCGCTCAAAGTGCCGGCTGTCAACAGCCAAATCTGGGGGCACGTTGGGCCAAATATACGCAATCAAGAGCTAAAACTACAGCGGATCCTCAGGCTCCTGACGTCAGCCATCACTTTGTATGCTCGTTCTGTGGATGGAACAGAAATGACCACGGATCAGCAGGATACACTCGCACTGCTGTGTAATTGAGTTTCAAACACCCAGCTTGAAATTAACAACCTCCGCAAGGAGATTATAAGACCTGCCCTGAACCCGAAATTCGCGGGTTTGTGCAAAACGCCGACCACGGAGCCAAAAATCCAGCTTTTCGGCAAGGACCTCTCCCAAGAAAGTAAAAGACATGGAGGAGGATTCCAAAACATTTGGCCTCATGAGGGCAGGCCCCGGGACGAGCAAACGCACTAAACCCAAGCGGCAGTACCCCACCGTGTCCACCAGTCGACGTCTACCCTATGGGACTGGTGAAAGCTCGGGGTCCGCACATCACCACCGGAAGCCTTTTTTAAGCCAAGGCCCAGAGCGGACCCCATGGAAAATGCGCCACCCCCAACCAACAGCAACACGTCAGACAACACAGAAGACTCATCGTCCTACAAAGAAGCAAAAGAAACACCCATAACCATGGAGGTAGGTGGGTCTGGTTCCTCCCAGCATATAGAAAGTGGGGGCTCTATACTAACAGGGGGGAGATTACACCTGTTTGAGCAAGCATGGAAGTCTATCACGAATGACAAGCATATACTCAACAGCATTCATGGATACAAAATAAAATTTACGCTAGAAAACTTTCCACCAGTTCAGCATTCACCCCAAAGGGGCTATTTCCCTCTCAGTTAAAGAAAAACGAGAGGGACAAGCTGAACTGGTGAGGCTAATCACAAAGGGTATAATTGAAAAAACCAAACATGAACCCTTGGAATTTGTCTCTAATATATTTACTAAAACTAAAAAAGATAATGGATGTCACATCATCATTGACTTAACTTCACTAATTATGTTTGTTAAGTATGTACATTTCAAAATGGAAACGTTTGTTACTGCCAAACAACTGATTTCCAAAGGATACTTCATGGCAAGCATTGACCTTAAAGATGCTTACTATTCAGTACCCATTCATAAGGATCATCGCAGATACCTGGATGGGGCAGCTATGGCAGTTAAAAGCGTTGCCTCACGGGATAACATCAGCCCCAAGATTATTCACCAAGATACTAAAGCCAGCCTTGGCAATATTAAGAAGACAAAAACATATCGTCATGGCATATCTTGATTATATCTTAATAGTAGGCAAAACCATGGAATTGGCTATATCAGCTGTGTCAGCTACCAAACAATTGTTTGAAATCTTGGGATTTGTCTTACATCCAGATAAATCTAAGTTGAAGCCATCCACAACCATGGACTATCTGGGCTTCACACTTAACTCAGTCCACATGTCTGTAACTTTGCTAAAAAACAAAGCAGCTGAATTGGCACAAACATGTAACAATTTAATGGTCAACGATCGACCAACTATTCGACAAGTGGTAAGAGTAATTGGGAAAATGGTAGCAGCATTTCCAGCTACACAATTTGGACCTTTGCACTATCAAAACTTAGAAAGAGCAAAAGTGCAGGCACTAAAAACGACATGCAGGTCATTTTGACCGGATCATGAAATTACCCATATCAGAGCTACAGTGGTGGTGGGTAGAGAACATTTGGCATAGTTCCAGCCCTATCATCGTCATTAACCCAACATTAGTTATCCAAACAGATGTCAGTGCTCAAGGCTGGGGAGCAACTAATTCCATATCCAGCACAGGTGGTAGATGGACTAACCCAGAATCATCGTTACTACTTACACTGGGCATAAATTATCTAGAAATGTTGGGTGCATTTTATGGATTAAAAGCATATTCAACAAATATGCATCACTTGCATGTTCGGTTACAAATAGATAATACTACGGTTATGGCATATATTAACCATATGGGTGGTATAAAATCGATATCATGCGACAAATTGGTCAACACAATCTGGTAATGGTGTGTCGACAGACATATTTGGCTATCAGCAACTTACCTGCCGGGTAAGCTAAATACAGTGGCAGACACCAGGTCACGCAAATTCAATGACAACACCGAATGGATGTTAAACCCCAAAGTATTTGCTAAAATTACCAAGCAATGGCACGCCAGATATCGACCTATTTGCATCCAGACTAAATCACCAGGTACCTATGTATGTCGCTTGGGAACCAGACCCTGAGGCAGCAGCGGTAGATGCGTTCGCGCTGGACTGGGGAAATTTCTTATTTTATGCATTTCCTCCCTTCTGCCTCATCAGTCAGGTACTACGCAAAATCCATATGGACTCTGCGTCAGGTATTTTGATAGTACCCGACTGGCCTACTCAGCCATGGTTCCCAGTGCTCCTCGACATGATCGTCGAAACCCCTATGCCTTTTCCCAGTAACCCAGAATTGCTAACCCACCCAGTATCTGGCACAAGTCACCCATGCCATGATAAAATCAAACTCCTGGGTTGCAGATTTTGAAAAGGCCTTTGCTGGGTCTGGGATTGTCAGAAAACACCATCAACACCATGACAGCATCCCACCGTGTATCCACAAGGAAACAGTACTTATCTAGTATCAAGAAGTGGGAGAAATACTGCTTGGATACAGGAACCACCTATTCAACCTCAACAGTCACCAATGTACTGGAGTTCCTGGCAGGCCTTCACCGCAATGAGGGACTCAGCTACAGCGCCATCAACACAGCTAGAAGTGCTCTGTCTGCCTATTTAACACAGGCACCAGGACAACAGGCCATGGGGTCCCACCTGCTGGTGGTCAAACTCATGAGGGGGATATACAACTCTAACCCCCCCAGTCCGAGGTACACCGATATCTGGGATGTCAGTGTGGTCCTGACATACCTCAGGGGATGGTCACCAGTCAGGTCCCTCACCCTGGAACGGTTAACTTTCAAGACGATCATGCTGAAGGCACTCGTGTCAGCACAATCGGTCCAGTCACTTCACCTTTTACGACTGGACAACATGATCATAACTCCAGACCATGTCTCATTTACTATCCAGGGACTGGTCAAACAGAGCAGGCCAGGAACATCTAACCCAGTCATGGAATTCTGGGCTTACCCACCAGAACCATGGTTATGTGCCATGACCCACCTACTGTCCTATATAGACACAACAAAAATCCATCGAGGGAGTGAAAAAACCTTATGGGTCAGCCACAAAAAACCTTATGGTCAGGTGACGAGGCAAACCATTTCAAGATGGCTCAAGCAGGTGCTGAAAGCTGCTGGTATAAATACTAACATGTACACATCTCACTCTACCAGGGCAGCATCCACGTCAGCGACTAAAAGAATGGACGTGCCAATAGGCCACATCCTGGCTACAGCGGGGTGGTCTGGGGGAAGAACGTTCAAACTTTTTACAATAAGCTGTTGGCAAAACCTGCTTCATTTGCAGAGAAAATATTACAATCTGCAAATATATAATTTAAGCCCAGGGGGGGAGCAATTTTTTTTGTTTTTTTTGTTATTGTTAATAAATACCATTATTGTTTTTTTACAAACAGATTCATTGGTTGATTACGATAACACACTCCTCTCTAAAGGACTTCGGCAGTGAGTGAAATATGAACTGTTACACGGATTAAAATCACAGAGCTTTAAAATCTTCACGTAGTCACTCACGTGACTACGAAGTAAAATATAAAGATTAAACGTAAACTTATCAGTTTGAAGTTTGATCTGTATTTTATGAGGAGTTACGATGAGGGATTACGTGCCCTCTGCTCCCACCCTCAATAATAGAGATCAAACTGGTAACTAAGCTCTCTTTTTCTTTACTGTGTTTATTTCAATTACTGTGTGTCTGTGTTTGCACACCGCTGCTTTGAAGTATGTCGCGCATGCGTGCTGGACGGGTTCTTCACGTAATCCCTCATCGTAACTCCTCTTAAAATGCAGATCCGACTTCAAACTGGTTAGTTCTCGTTTAATCTTACTATTATAGCAGCCACAGACTAGAGCACACAAGTGCAGACAGGAAGAGTTACTTTCACAGAATAACCCAATGTCCTTTGAATTGCTTACTATCCAAACATTTATCTGTCTCTGCCCTGAGTATACTTGGTGACTGAGCCTCTGTAGCTGTCTTAGTGAGAGAGTTCCAATGGTTCATTACTCTCTTATTGAAGCATGTAATTTCCCATGTAATTTCCAAAAGGACAACCCTTACATTGAGACAGTGATCCCAGTTCAAGATACGACAGTGACGGAAACATCGACGGAGCTTCAAGCTCCTTGCCATAAACGTTAGTCGTATTCAAACATAGATTAATCGCATTGAAGGGAGAGCCAAGGCACACCAATGCCTCTACTTTCTCAGAAGACGGAGGAAATTCAGCATGTCACCAACAACCAAACTTATACAAATGCATCATAGAAAGCACACAGTCAACAAAACGAACCGTAGTTGCAGGTTTACCAAGAAAGACAAAGTGCTGAAGTAACTCAGCGGATCAGGTAGCATCTCTGGAGAACATGGAGAGGCAATGTTTTCCAGTCTGTACCCTACTTCAGACTAAAGAAACATTGCCTTACCATATTCTCCAGAGATGCTGCCTGACCCATTAAGTTATCAGACACTTTGTGTCATAGAAAGCATACTGTAATGAGTGGAGTCGTACACACATCAAGAGGGTAGGGGGTGTGGAGGGGAGGGGTTTTAGGGGAAGGAGGGTGGGGTAGGGGAGGAGGGGGAGATTTGAGGGAGAGGGGGAGGGGAGATGTTGTAGAGGGGATTGAGGGGGGGACTTCCTGGAGAGGGGGGGGAAGAGGACCAGGGGAGCAGCAGGAGAGAATGGGGAATTTTGTAAAATCATTAATATCTCTGTCAGTTTCAGGAGAGGGGAAATATCCTCGGCACAATGCGGGGGGGGAGGAGAGAGGTGGACAAAGAGGAGGGGCCGGAGGTGGCGGAGTTCGGGGGGGAAAAGAGGGGAGGGGGAAACCGGTCAAGAGAGTGAGGGGTAAGATAGAGTATTAAAGTCCACTTACATCATTGGTCTGCAGAACGTTATGGTACCTAACAGTTACTCAGACTCAATTACGTAAGCAAGCTCTTAGTAGGTTGGTTAGTAGGAAAGCCAAAACCCAAGAACTAGATCCTTCATCTTGTAGAAACAGACTCAAAATAGAAGCATAGATACGTGGAGAATGGTAGCCAAAGAGTATAGTAACAGAGGAGTTAAGGGGGGGGGAAGTATAGATAGTTACATAAGATCAGGGTAAGGGGGTCCTGGTGACCCATCTGGCAGAGGGGTGGTACAAAAGGGGGGGTTAATAGAGAGGGGGTGAAGGACTGGGGATAGACCGGGGACCTCCGGGTGGAGGAGGGGGGAGGAATCGGCGAGAGGAGGCGAGAGACGCCCATGGGAGGTGTGCGCAGGGGGACACAGGAGAGGAGGAGGGGGAGAGGAGAGGGGGGGAGAGGGAGGGGGGGAGGGAAAACGAGGATGCTCTGGAGAGCGGGAGGGGGGAGGAGGGGGGGGGGAGAGATTGGGAAGGAGAATGTTTGACGGTTTCGTCTGTAATTGTCCGGGGAGAGGGAGGGTGGGGGGGGTGGGGGAGCTCTGGATGTGGTGGGGGGGGGAGAGAGATGTGGATGTGACCCAGATGGCCATACCCCTTGTCCAGGCAGTGTTTTTTTCAAGGCTTCGATGTAACCATGTAACCTATTTTCATTTTCAAACCAAATTACTGGACTTACTCAAGAAGTGTAGTTTTGATCAGTCATTCAGAGCATCGCACTTGAATTGTAGTTGTTTTTGGACCGCGGGCGGAGAACAGACCTGTGGCTGCAAAAGCCGCTGGGGTACAGGCAGGGCAGCACGGGTTTGGTGAGACATCAGTCATTGGGCTGGTGAACCCAGTATGGGATCCCAGGTAAATTTCTTAAATTGAGCAGGTTCAGGTAGACGTCAGATTTAGCAAGGTAAGAATGCTCCATTAGTTGTTTAGCGTTTCGGACGGCCTGTTCGGCGAGTCCGTTGGACTGCAGAAACTCAGGGCTGCTGGTGATATGTCGAAAGTCCCTTCGTCGTGCAAAGCTTTTGAAAAGCTGGCTGGTGAACTGACTGCCGTTGTCAGATAGAAGGCGTGCAGGGAAGCCATGCACGGAGAAAAGGCGTTGCAACTTCCGGATAACTGCTTCAGATGTGATTGATTGGAGTAGATCAATGTCAAACCAGCCCAAATAAGAGTCGACAAGAACCAAATAGTGTTTCCCATGCCATTCGAATATGTCGGTGGCTACCGTGGACCACGGTACAGGTGAAACCGGGTGCAGCAGTAAGGGCTGCTTCAGCTGGTATGGTGTCAGGCTTTTCCAGTTGGCGCAGAGTTCAGTTTTGTCACATATGTACTTGGCCATACCAGGCCAGTAAAACATGCTCGGTGCTCGTTGTAAGGTTGCCTCCATGCCGGACTGGCCCCTGTGGACGGCGTCGAAGCACTTGTCCTGGAGGACAGCTCGGACAACTGCCTTGTGGCCCTTGATTATAATCCCGTCCTGTAACACCAGTTTGTCACGAACCAGGACGTATGGGCAGATCGCAAGCGGGGTGCTGTGTTGTTTATCTGGCCAGCCACGCTGGATGACTGCGGACAGCAATTGTAAAGTCTCGTCAGCAGCCGTGTGCTCTACTAGGCTGCTTAGGCAATCAGTAGGAACATATGATACCTTCATTACTGAGAACTGGTCCTGTTCAGAGAGAGTTGTTGTTTGCTGGTTTTGCCTGAGGCCCTTGATAGCATGTCAGCTATGTGCATGTCCTTGCCTTTTTTATAGATAATGTTGAAATCAAAACGCTGCAGCTACATCATCATCTGTTGCAGGCGAGCCGGAGCAGCGTGAATGGGTTTATTCAAGATGGTGACCAGTGGCTGGTGGTCAGTTTCTATAATCACATTCCCAAAAATAAAGTATTTGAATTTCGTGCAGGCAAAAGCAAGTAATTATTTTTCAATCTGGGCGTTACGTTGTTCAGTATCAGTTAGTGTGCGAGAGGCATATGAAACAGGCTTGCAGTCGCCATCGGCAGTGGTCTGCAGGCAAGCAGCACTAAGTCCGTATTGGGACGCATCACATGTGAGCATTACAGGTAACTCCAAAGCAAAATAGGCGAGGGTAGGTGTGCTGGCCAGCTGTAACTTGAGAATATCAAAAGCTCTTTGTTGCTGACAATACAGTGTATAATGTGTGTCAGTTCCCGCAGGGGGACAGATATATCGCTGAGGTTGGGAATTAATTTCCCCAGGTAGTTGACCATTCCAAGGAACCTTTGTAGAGTCGTAACGTCAGTAGGAGCTGGCATTTCGTTGATAGCAGCGGTCTTTGATGGGTCTGGTCTGAGACCATCACTTGTGAAAACACGTCCAAAGTAAGTAACTTCCAGGACTCAAAACTTGCACTTCAGGGGATTGAGTATGAGCTGGATGTCTTTGGCACGGTCCAGCACTTTCTTCAGATTAGCGTCATGCTCAGCCAAGTTGAGCCCGTAAACAAGAATATCATCAACAATAATGGAGCATGGATACCCCGGAAACAGTTGTTCCATCGTGCGCTGGAAAACCTCGCTGGCAGAGGTGATACCAAAGGGCATTCTCAGGAATTTGTAACGGCCGAAGTGGGTGCAGAATGTAGTAAGGTTGGACGAGCCTGGGTCCAGCGGAATCTGCTAAAATGAAATTTTGGCAACTAGAACGGATGCGTTGCCTATTTGAGCGGCAACATCCTCTACCGTTCACATAGAGTAGTGCAGGCATTTGAAAGCTGTGTTGAGATCCCTGGGGTTTATGCAGATATGGATTTCCTCCTTGTTTTTTTTTTTGACACAACCACCATGGTGGAAACCCAGTCAGATGGGTCAGTAACTTCAGCTATGACACCAGGGAGACCATCCGCTTGTGTTCATTGTGTACTCTGTCACGCATGGCATGCGGAACATGATGTGGTGCTCGAACCACATGAGTAACATTGGGATCAACGGCGATGTTGTATTTGAGGGGCAGCTTGCCCAGCTCACCATTAATTAGTTCTCTGTATTGAGAGAATGTTTGCTGAGTGGGACCCTCAGCGAGAAAGAGTTGATGGGCAGTGCGGCCAAAGTATATTAGGCCTAGATCGTGGCATGCATTGATACCAAGCAGAGTTTCAGAATCCCACTTGACGATATAAAACTTTAGGGCATGATGCTGCAGGTCTATGATGCAGTTTAAAGCAGTTTGTCCAAGTGGGTGTAGAACATCTCCCTCGTAGACCCGAAGTGTGGCCAGGGCCTTTTCAACATGTCCAGCATTACGTATTTGTTTTAACTCAGATAACGAGATAACGTTGCATTTCGCACCGGTATCAAACTTAGCGATCACAGGCCGGTTATTCACAAACATGGTTACCTCAGGGTCAAGTTGCTCATTAGAGGAAGGGAGGAGAGAGTGGATGGCTGAACTGTTGTCTTCACTTTCAGTGAAGAGCGGAGGATGGCACCTCAAGCTCTCGGCTTTCGTTATCAGCAGACTCATATTGTAACAGGTGCAAACTCGACCTTGAGACCAATTGAGTCGCACGGGAATGGCAACATTTTACAGTGGTTGAATTTCTTGCAGAAATAACAAATTTTACCATAAGCAATACAGAACTCCCGACCCGGAACATGAGAATAGTTACAATTAGGACATCGAGCAGCAGACCTTCACTGCTGCCAGGCAGGTGAAGGCTGTGGATGCTTGTTATGACAGGAGATGTCTGTAAGGTTAACACTATACTGGGGGCGCTGCCCAGAAGTCACAGATTTAGTGTGAGAAGTCGTTATCTCAGCAATCCGAAAGGCGCGTTCGGCGTGATTAAGAGTCAGTTCAGTATTACGAAGCAATTCATCTCTCACCTTGTCATTAAGCATACCTTCAACGAGTTTGTCACAGATCAGTTCATCACATAAATCTCGAAAACGACAGCGTGCAGCCATGTGTTTCAGGCCGCTAATAAAACATTCTATCGACTCGCCAACTTGTTGCCTACGAGCAAAAAACTTGGTACGTTCGATAAAAGAGTTCGAGGAGAGGTCACACAGCTGTCCAAACTTTGCAAGTAGGACAGCAGGCTCATCAATCGTTTCTGCAGGCACTGGGATCTGTCTGTTTGCGTCTAAAACAGCAGGCTCAAGAGTAAAACGGTTGGCACGTTTCATTGCCTCAGGACCAGCCAGGTTTAGCAGCACAGAAGCACGTACATCTAGAGGATCGTTGTGATGAACGATGCGAATGTAGTTGCGCTCAAAAAGGTGCCAGCATTCAGCTATGTTGGAGTCAAAGATCAGAGGACTAGGAAGGCGAGTTTTCCATGATAGAGGTAACAGGCACATAAAACAAATGTAAAAAAAACAAAACTCGATAAACATGAACGGAGTAGGTGACTCACTTCTTGACACCATGAAATGAGTGGAGTCGTACACAACACATATCAAAATACAACACATATTTATTAAAGTCCATTTACAACATTGGTCTGCAGAACGTTACAATACCTAACAGTTACTCAGACTGAATTACATAAGCAAGCTCTTGGTAATATCAATTGCATATTAGGCAGAGCAACTACTAACAAGCACTACAATTGGTTAGTTGTAAATGACGAATCTACACATACATAACAGTTTGGTTTGGGAAAAGCTCTGCCTAAGTCCGTAAGAAATTGTAAAGAGTTGTGGGTGTAGCCCAGTCCATCATACAAATGAGAATTCCCACCATTGACTCCATCTACACCACTGTTTTGGGAATGCAGCCAACAGAATCAAAGATCTTTCCTACCCTGGTCATTCCTCTTCCCATTCCTGTTGTTCAAAAACACAGAAGCTCGAAAGTGTGAAGCATGAGAAACAGGAACAGCTCCTTCCCTTCTGTTGACAGGGTTCTAAACGGTCCTTCCATAAACTGCACTATAGTCCAATTCTCTGCTACTTTATTGCAGAATTTTGACTTTGTCTCCGGGTAAGAAAGCTAAATGCAACGTTAGCATTAATTTAGAGAGGACTAGACTGTAAAAGGATTTAATGCTGAGGCTTCATAAGGCACTGGTCAGGCCACATTTGGAATGTCGTGAGCAGTTTCGGACCCCATATCTGAAGGATGTGCTGACATTGGAGAGGGTCCAGAGGTGGTTTACGAGAATAATCCCGAGGCTGATTGGGTTATCGTATGAGGAGTATGTGGAAGCTCTGTGCCTGTACTCTGGAGTTTGGATGGATGAGGGGACAGGGATCTCATTGAAAACTACCAAATAATGGAAGGCCTGGATAGAGTGAATGTTGAGAGGGTGTTTCCAGTAGTGGAAGGGTCTACAACCAGAGGACATGGCCTCAGAATGGAGGTGGAGGGATTTATTTAGCCAGAGGATGGTGAGTCTATGGAATGGTCAGCTAGACATAGATCACAAGACCTACACCAACCCCAAACCAATTAGGAGCAGACAAGGGCATTCGATCCAATTTGTGATCCCAGCTACAAAGACAGATGTATACAGCAATTCGTTCTTCCCACGCACAATTAAAGCATGGAATAATCTCCACCAAACTATAGTTACCCAACCAGATGCAACTAAATTTAAAGTAGCACTTTCTTCCCAATAACCCTTTCTAGCTTAATCCCTCCCTTCACCACCTCTAGTTTAAATTCCAGTTGGAATATTTTGGAGGACCAAGTAACCAAGAACCAAGAATTCATTGCTGAGGAAGGCAGTGGAGAACAAGTCGATGGGTATTTTTAAAGCCAAGATTGATAGGTTCTTGATTAGTAAGGTGTCAAAGATTATGTGGTGAAGGCAGGAGACAGTGGTTAAGGGTAAACAAATAGATCAGCCATAATGGAATGGTGGAGCAGACTCAATAGGCCAAATTTTGCTCCTATGTCTTATGCCCTTTTGGTTTAAACTGTTGGCCTATAATATTGAGATCTATATTCTGCACTCTGTATATTTCCCTTCACTCTACCTATTGTACTTGAGTTTGACTTGATTGTAGTTATGTAAAGTATTATCTGATTTGATTGGATAGTATTCAAAATAAAAGCTTTTTACTGTACCTCAGTACACATGCCAATAATAAACTTCAACCCTAACTATCACTACAGTCACCTTCAACAACACTTAGATTGCCATCATATCCTCCGATGTTTGTTGATCACCATCAATATGGTGGACTGAAGGGCCTGCTTTCAAGCTGTAATAACACTGACACTTTTTATATTAAGATTAATTCCTATCAGCTACTATTTCTCCCTAAAATGGTTGTCCATTGTTCCTGTAATGTTTGTTTAGTTTTTCTTGTGTGACGTTAGGCGTCAAGCATTTGTGTTAATTTCCAACCAAAGTCCTTTCTCTCCAGAGCCTTTATTGCATTTTTTATTACCACGATTATAAGTTTTTCTTTGTAATTGCTCATCAGTGAAATGTTGGAATGGAGGTGACGCCACCGACATATTAAAGACAAAACTAGTTGATGGTCAGGTGAGTCTCTGCAATGAAACGTTCAACATAAATGTGTTTTGTGTTTCAGAGAATTGTCGGCAGAAGCTCTTGCCCGGGAGTCTATTAACTCCTCCAGTAACCTCCTCACCAGATTGCTTCTCACATATGACCCACGGATACGGCCATATTTTAAAGGTTTGTGGTCTTCTAACTTAATCTGCAAGATTTTGTAAAATGCTTGAGTCTGAAGAAAGGTCTTGACCCGAAATGTCACCTATGCCTTATCTCCAGAGATGCTGCCTGTCCCACTGAGTTACTCCAGCTTTTTGCGTCTATCTTCGGTTTAAACCAGCACCTGCAGTTCCTTTCAATACATTTACAAATTTTGTTAAAGATTCATTTACCGTTTTGATGGCAGCAAACCAGTTTTAACTGCAGTATATTTAAGAACCATTTCACTGTTGCATGCTGCCTATGGGAGTGCATTTTCAGAAAGTTAATTCCTTTAATTTCATTCAATTAAATTAATGGACCAAAAAATCATAGACTATCTGGAAATGATGCTCCATGCAAGAAACAATATATGGTGGGATTAAGTTCTATTATATTAGCTTTACAGCAAGGGAGATTATTGAAATGGAAACAATATATTGTTATCAAAATTATCTTTATTTTTACGAGTTAAATGAACTGCAGAACTGTATTTTTATTCCATGTCTGATAAAGAATAATTTGAAGTTGCCTTCTAAATAAACCAGGAGAATGTTGCAATTTTCTAATAAATCATGTGTGGGTATTCCAGTTGTTCTATTTGATTCCTGAATTGAAATTGATCAAGTAATATCACAATCACAAAAGGACCTCGATTAAGATCAACAAGTATATACAGACACTGTGCCTAGGCAGTCCCTTGGGTTTTTGGTTCTTGGTTCTTGGTTCTTGGTCCTCCAAAATATTCCAAATTGAATTTAAACTGGAGGTGGTGGAGGGAGGACTTAAGCCAGAAAGGGTTATTGGGAAGAAAGAGCTACTTTGAATTGAGTTGCATCTGGTTGGGTATCTATAGTAGGGTGGAGATTATTCCATGCTTTAATTGTGCGGGGGAAGAACAAATTGCTGTACACATCTGTTTTTGTAGCTGGGATCACAAATTGGATTGAATGCCCTTGTCTGCTCCTAATTGGTTTGGGTTTGGTGTAATCTTGTAATCTATGTCGAGTTGACTATTTAACATTTTATAAAAACAGGTGAAACGGTGAGCTTCACGTCTGTCTTGGAGAGGGTTCTAGGGTGACTTGCTTCCAATGCAGTTCTGTGGGTTCTGAGATCACATTTACCCCATGTCTCTTGATTCACATATACTGTATACAAACCTGTTGATCTCTATCTCGAATATACTCACCAGCTGAGCCTCTTGGATGGAATAGTTCTGCTATTGCTCCCTCCCCCCCACTCCCCTCCCCCATAAACAGAACAAGAATAGGGTTCTCCTGGTCCTCACCTTCCACCCCACCAGCCGTTGTATCCAACACATCGCTCACTGACATTTCTGCCACCTTCAACATGATCCCACCACCAGTGACATCTTCCTATCCCCGTTCCATTCCGTCTTTCTCTGGGCCCGCTCCTTCGTCAACACTTTGGTTTGCTCATCTCTTCCAAACTACCCCTCCCCAGGTACTGTCCACTATAACCACTGGAGATGTAACACCTGTTCATATACCTACTCCCTCCCATCCACACATGGACCTCAGCAGTCCTCCCAGGGGGGCTTTCTGGAGTG
This sequence comes from Leucoraja erinaceus, assembly GCF_028641065.1. NCBI lineage: Eukaryota > Metazoa > Chordata > Chondrichthyes > Rajiformes > Rajidae > Leucoraja > Leucoraja erinaceus. Next base: position 150,610,819 of record NC_073377.1, read on the forward strand.
CTAGTATGGGTGTTGTGGGCTGAAGGGACTGGTTTCCAGAGGGCTAGTATGGACATATTTGGTCAAATGGATTCTTGGGCTGGCGGCTCAGTCACACAAACCTGTATTGCTGGCAGCTCACTCACGGCTGGTGAGCTGGCAGTTGACTCACGGCTATTCCTTGAAATACCATTTCAAGCAGGGTGCAAGGCTACTAAAGACAGGGAGTCGTGACCTCTCCCTCCTCCATCTTGCAGAGACTGAGCCACGCCCACACTTCTGGATTTTATAGTCTCTCCCCCCCCACCCAACAGAAGGGGCGTGGCCTTCATGTCATGATTGACAGGAGAGAGAATCTCAACTTTTTTAAAACACTAGTAACTCTTTTATTTTTAATCGAAGGGAAAAATCCTCAGCACCCGATGAGCGGAGGGGGAATCTGAGTAAGATGGCCAAAAATCACAGCCATATGTTGTAGCGTTGTTTCTAAAATCAATATAAAGCGCAAACAGGAAGTGGTCAAGATTAGACTTTTAATTATATAGAAGGCAAGGCAACTTTAATTAGGCAAGGCAACTTTAATTAGGCAACACAGCTTTAGCATTTCCAAACTAAAGGCAACACAACTTTAGGATTTCCAAACTAAAGGCAACACAGCTTTAGCATTTCCAAACTATATTTTCAAACCGCATTAAGGGCACTGTCAGGTGAGTAAAACCACTCACAGTTTAGTAAACATGTGTTCAGTGTTATTCACAGCTTAGACTGAGAGACGTGACCCTTTCGCTCCCCCATCTTGCAGAGACTGACTGAGGCACTCAACACTTCTGGGTTTTATAGTCCCTCCAGAAGGGGCGTGGCTTTCAAGAGAGAGAATCTCAACATTTTTTTAAGCACTAGTAACTCTTTTATATTTCATCGATGGGAAAAATCCTCTTGTCCTGCGAGGGACTCTGAGTAAGATGGCCTAAAATCACTTTTAGTAATAAAGATTGTTACCTCAAGCTAAGACATGAAATGGGGATCAAAGAATGTAAGTAGAAATTAGCTAAAATGTGTTTTTTTACATTATCAGGAATAGATCTTTTACTTAAAACATGATTCCTTTTTGATGCAATCAAACGCATTAGGGTTGTTCCCCGTTAATGTTTTGACAGGAAAGCTAGCGTGTCAGAACACTTTATTCATTGTGCTGGCACACCTTTATTTTATGTTCTTGAAAAAATATTATTTATCCTGTAAGATTAACAGTTCTTCTCTTTATCTTCCAGACATTCCAGTTGAAGTACAAGTAAACATTTTCATTAACAGTTTTGGCGCAATCCACGAAACAACTATGGTAAGCCCACGTTACGACCTCAAGAAAAAGGCATCTTCTTGATGATAACTGAACATCTTAATTAAACACTGTGTAAACAATGTGCACAAGAAATTCTTTACATGTTTGAAAATGTATGTGATCAGCAAAGGAGCAAAAGGAAGAAATAAAAATACTGGATTATTGTATTAGTATTGCAGTTATTGACGTGATTGGGGGTGGAAAATAGTTGATTGATGCATGAAATTAGTGGAAAATTAAGGATAATCTGACATTGGAAGAAATGTTTCATTGCATGCGTACTGTGTCCTTAGATATTGTTTTTGTTTGAGGTTACTCCAGTTATAAATGTAATTTCTACTTCTTTAAAACTTTGATCAACTGCGATGAAGGACCAAGAAAATGCTGACCCTCTGGACAGATAGTATGAGTTCCCTCTGGTAATTTATTAGTGAAAATAAAGGAGGAACAGGGAAACTGAGGGGATGCATAATGATGTGAAAGCACAAAATGCTGGGAGTGCTCAGTGGATCAGGCAGCGTTCGTGTAAAGGGAAACTGTTATCATTTCAGGCTGGAGACCCTTTGTCAGAACTGTATTGTTTTAAGCCCCTGTCCCACTGTACGAGGTAATTTAAGAGTTCTCCTGAGTTTTCCCCTGGTCCGAACTCGGAGAATATAACCATATAACATATAACAATTACAGCACGGAAACAGGCCATCTAATCCCATACACCTGCGTTCAGACCATAACCCTCCATACCTTTCCCATCATATAACTATCCAATTTATTTTTAAATGATAAAAACGAACCTACCTCCATCACCTTCACTGGAAGCTCATTCCACACAGCCACCACTCTCTGAGTAAAGAATGTCCGTAGGAGTTCGTGGATGTCTCGTAGCGGCTCGTAATACTAACGGTAGGTACTCGGGACATCCAGTAAACTCGTGACATTTTTTCATCCCTGCAAAAAAATGTCCGCGTGTAAAAAAATATTCATGATGAAAAAAATTGTTACTTTTTACTTGTACGAGACATCCACTAATTCCTAAGGACCCGCTAGGGTCATTCTCCGAGTTGGAATCAGGGAAATACTCACGAGAACTCTTGAATTACCTCGCACGATGGGACAGGGGCTTTTGGTCAGAGACCTTTCAAAGGGCATGACCTGCAAATTCTTTCAAGCATTTCCCGTTTTTATTTCAGAATTCCAGTATAAAGCTTTTCTTTTAAACTTTCAGCATATTGTTGCAGTATTTCATAAAGAAAATATTAAAGTTAGGCATTGAAAAGCAAAGCATTTACTGCAGCTCCCATCATTTTACAGACAACTTGGCAGTGGCCACCAAAATCAATCTGCACTCATTTTACTTTCCCAGTGGTTTCCTTTCTAACTGCAGTGGGATAATCTGCAGCATCATTCAGGACCTGTCGCCAGTTAAAAGGTACAATCTCAAGAATAGTTGGTTCATTTCTCCAAGGCAGCAATCCTAGAAACATAGAATGGTCTTGCACAGAAGGTTATTTGTTATTCTGTACTTGTTATAGAATGTTGATGGCATAATCCAATTAATCCCAGCACTAATAGGATCTGCAATGTTTTAGCTTTAGCTCAGCATAGTTTCCTTGTTTTTTTATACACCCATAGCAGGAATGTAATTTCAAGATCTGTTAAGAAAAAGCAACTTAGTTTAAGGTGAGAGACCTCAGAGTAGAACGTTGTCCTTTGAATATGTCAAAGAAGCAATGCAGTGGCTTATGTCGGTCTTGCTCCACTTCTAAAATGTATTTCTAATTTAAAGAAGGTAATTACCTTCAACAAAGGATGAGTATCGCAGATGAGTCAAAGCCTTCCCTAAGTTCACCGAGCCCTCTCTGGATGGCATGCTGAGTTTGGAGGAATTGTATGTATCTTACTGGCTAAAGGAAGAAATTCATGTCTTGACACCAAGAGGAAGACATTGAAGATGGCTAAAGGAGTTAGTAAAACATACATGGTTTGCTGTACCTGGATTCCCAGAAATTTCTGCCATTGCTACTCCACCATCATTCCTGTTAGGGTCCCTTTCCAGCTCCTCCCTCATGCCTCTGTAGTCCCCTTCACTTAGCTGTAATACCCATCTACTCCCCCTTAAATTAGTGATAGATATGTACTCATCCATGAAGCCACCACTGACATTCCAAATCATGCCTTCCATTCATGGTCAACATTAACAAATGTTATCCATTCAGTATCTTCCATTAATCTCATGGATAAATCCTATTTTACTTCGGAGTCACGCGAGTGACTACGTGAAGACCCCGCCAGTACGCATGCGTGTCATATCGTCTATCGCATTGCGTTACGACTGGCAGGGTGGACGTGATTCTCCTGCCAGCAACAGACCTGAGGTAAGTTTTTTTTAAAAAACTTTTCAGGCTTAAATTTTCTTGCAGGAACCTCTACTTAGAGGTCCTGCTAAAGGTCCAGGGCGAAGACGGGACGGAGGGGAGACCCCAGCCACGAACTTCAGGGAACCCCGATCACGGGGAATCCCGCCCACGGGCCTAGGCGCTCGGAAGACCGCGGAATGCGGGTAGCGAGCGACGGTGAATTCACCTTTGAGCCGCTGGCGGTAGAACCAGCGGCTTCATATTGGTGGAGAACCCGCTCGGGAGACCGTGGAATACGGGGAGCGGACGGCGGTGGATTCGCCTTCGAGCCGCTGGCAGTAAAACCAGCGGCTTCATATTGGTGCCGGGGGAACCTGCTGAACCGCTACGGAAACTGCGGGATGCGAGGAGCGGACGGCGGTAAGTTGCCAAGTGAGCCGCTGGCAGTAAAACTAGCGGCTTCATATTGGTGCCGGGGGCACCTGGACAACTACTCCGGGGACTGCGGAACACGGGGAGTTTGTAAATTGTGGCTATCCCTTTTATAGGGACCGCGGGGATATCCCGGCTGCAGTTACTGCGGGGATACCCAGATCGGTGGGGAGGGCGGGGGGAAAGCCCTGACTGGAGAACATCACGGAGAAGCCCTGCTATAAGGGACCGCGGAGAAAAAGCGGAGAAATAACCCGCAATGGAAGCCTTTCTACAAGGACCACAGAGGGAACCCCAGCTGTAACAAACTACGACCAGGAGACCAGGCTCGGGAGGAGCGTTGCCCCGCAGCAGAAGGTTTTAAAAAGGACATGCAGGTAAATTCCTTACTCGAAGGTCGTTTTGTGCTATTTTGTGAGAATATGTTACAGGAATGGACCGCATCCAGACTGACTGCGGAGGACCGCGGCATTGCGGGCAGTCAGGGCAGTCAGCAGCGGTAGACTGCACCTGGATCGCTATTGATCAGCAGTCTCCGATCTGGCACCAGCACAGTCGGAATCGACAACAGACTGGTGGGAAGGCCAAGCAGAAGTCGGACAGGCCGAAGACTCGGACGAGTCAGGCTGTGAAGACTCACCGCCGGCAGGAGCAACTGTGATCGCATATCCCGCATGGAGCGGTTGATGGAGCAGAAGCTCCAATGTGACATGCTCCGGTATATGGAGTCTAGTCACCATGGGGTCCCAGGACGCCCATGGCAGCACCTTATTGAGGGCTGCATAATGCATCTCCCTCGACAGAGGGGAGCATTAGGAGTCACTTCTGGGCTGACTCTGAAGACAGGGGTTTGGCTGAAGATACAACAAGTGTGCAGGGGGTGCAGGAACAACACTACCAGCAGCAGGAGCTCGACGAGTGGCTGTCGGGTTCAGGAAGGCCACTTCATCACGCAAGACCTCACATCTTCGACGGCAGCACCCCTACGCACCCACCAGCAAACCACGATGAACTGAAGCTGGTGAAAGCTTGAAGTCCGTACAACCAGGACAAAGGTCTTTTTAGGCCACAGCCCAGAACGGCCTTCCTGGAAGATGCACCAACCCCGTACTCGAGCTCCTTTACCTCCCAGGAGCAGGTGCAAAATCATGCAGACAAGTTTGAGGCAGCTCCTGGGTCGGGTTGCATAAGTCCTCCCATTCGGATAAAGGTATGGAACCTCATCGATGATGTCTCCTGTCACGGATACAAGTTGGTAATATTAAACTGGTTTGAATATTTACACTGGTTTGGGATAACATAAGATTAGTTTATACTGCACACAGGTATGGTTGGAGTTGCCTTTCAAGGCAGGCTCACAAGAATGATAATAATAATAATAATAAATTTATTTATAGAGCACTTTAAAAACAAACATAGCTGCAACAAAGTGCTGTACATCACTAATCATTGACAAAAAAGGTAATACACACCAAAAATAACAATCAAAAGAAATAGTAGGAAAAGACATGTAAAATAAAGAAACATCAAAAACACCACAAACAGAAGCAAAGCCTCAGGCATGGTCAAAAGCCAGGGAGTACAAATGCGTTTTAACACTGGATTTGAAGATGGACCGTGAGGGGGCCTGTCTGATGTGCAGCGGCAGGGTGTTCCAGAGTGCCGGAGCAGCAACAGAGAAGGCTCTATCCCCTCTGAGCCTCCGACTAGACCTCGGTACCTCCAGGAGCAGCTGACCAGCTGACCTGAGGGACCGGGCAGGAGTGTATGGGTGGAGCAGCTCAGAGAGGTAAGGCGGGGCGAGCCCATTCAGAGATTTAAAAACAAATAACAGTAACTTAAAATGAACCCGAAAGTGCACCGGGAGCCAGATAGATAGATAGATAGAATTTATTTGCCACGCAACCAGGGTCGGTGGTATTTGGGTTGTCAGCAGCGGTACAATAATAAAGAACACACAACCACAATAAAAATGTAACACAAACATCCACCACAGCATTCATCACTATGGTGGAAGGCACAGAACTAGGCCAGTCCTCCTCCATTTTTCCCCGTGTTCGGGACCTCCACCCTCCGCAGCCGTTGCTGCAGGCGTCCAGATGGTAAGGGACAAAGTCAAAGTCAAGGTAAGTCCAGGACCGGCATTTCCCCACCGGAGACCGCGGCTTCAGGCTGGTGTAGGCCGCAGGCCGGCGGTCGAAGATTTAAGGTTCCCGCCGCGCCGCAGCCAGGTGCACCACAGACCGCAGGGCCGATGGTCGAAGCTCCCCTCCAGGGGTGATGGTAAGTCCATGCCGGACCCACGGTAGAAGTTGACCACGGGCCAGCAGTGATGGCTTCTTCTTCCCCCGGGTCCCCCATGAGGGATCCCGGGCTGTAGACGCCACTCCAGCTGACACTCTGCAGACCGCGGCTTCAGGCTGCCGGCACTGCCGCGGGCCAGCGAAACGGAGCGCACCCCTCTGGCTCGCCCCAGCGAGGGCTCGCCCGCTCCGCGCCGGGAGTCCACGCTGCGCCCGCCGCTGAAGTCCCGGGCGCGTCTCCGTGGAAAGGCCGCGCCGATCCTTGTTATTAGGCCACTGGGGAGGCGACCTGGAAAAAGTCGCCTCTCCGTGGAGGAGGCGACCAAAGCGGTTTCCCTCTTACACCCCCACACCACCCCCCACACAAAACACACAAAGGAACATTAAAACAAACTAAAAATTGAAAAGACTAACGCGCTGCCGACAGGCTGCTGCCACTGCAGCGCCCCCTCTCCTACATCGATGGGATGTGGACTGATCATGTGGATGTAGAATTGGATGTGGACTGATCATTGTCAACAGCCTCAACCCGCATGTGCAGTATAGACTTTTCTGAATAACTTCCATGTGATCATTTCTGCTCACAGGGTTGAAGATATTTGAAATGTAACTGGATGTGGCAACGATACATTCAGTAGCGTTGCAAAATGGGCTAACTCCAGTTTCCAGATTATTTACCAAATCACTACTATCAGTGCTTCAACTGCACAGAGTGAACAAATAAGTGGCATGGCCAATCTGGATGATATTGAACATACTGTATTTTACTAAATTAGCCTTCTCAGCAACATAGCTATATTTGAGAAATTGGTTCTCACCTGTCCAGTTAAATTTAAATTAAGTTGATACCAACTGAAACTATTGATTATTGGGATACAATCATCCATTTATTTGCCTGGGATCAGCTCCAAGACAAAAAATTAGACCTCTGCTATTTTTAGCTGAAACTATCAAAGTCATAATGATGGATGGCTTTGCTTCACTAAACCTCTTATCCGTAAATCTTCAGTCATTTCAAACTGATGCTATTGCCCAAAGATGGGTAATTTACTAATACTATCTCTAGTTACGGAGGCAGATGGGATTAGCATGAGTTATCAAGTTTTCAGTCATGGTACCAACTGCCAATGGACACCAGGTGCATTCTGTGCATTAAAGGGTGTGTGGATATGCATAAACTGCATGCACAAGTCCAAGGTGATACACTTGGTGGTGGTATATGTTAATCACAAAGGTGTAATGAAATCAAAGTATCCGGTGATAGCTTACCAAACCGCATTTAGCACTGGTGTATTATTGTGCAAAATCAATGACAACACAGAATGAATGTGTGATCACAAAGTATTTAATGACATTGTGGATCGATGGAACATTAACTATTGAGATGCTTGCATCCAGGCCCAATCCACAGTGAACGAGGCATATAGTGGTGAAGGGTGCATTCTCGCTAAACTAGGGAGGACTGTTCTTTGATGTCTTCCTCCATTTGGCCTCAATAGACAGGTTTTGCAAAATTCAGCAAGGTTCCCGCTTCCGGGTTTTCATAGTACCTGCCGGAGTTATATACCACCAGGACCGCTATACCTCAGCAGCAGGGATGGACCACATCCTAGCTGTTGCAGGATGGTCAAACTATTGATCTATCCAAATATTCAGAATAAACCTATTGCCAGATCAGGGGTATTGCCAACTCTATGATAGGTATGGTTCATACTCCCTCAAGGTTGAGGGAGGTTACTATTGCCACTATTATTCATTAATAGCATCAACATGTCTATATCTATGTCATGTCTGAATGCATTCTTAATGTTCACTCATCATTGGCCTACTGATGCAGTGTATGACGCTTGGACTCGTTGCCACGGCATGAAATCACAGAGCTTTAAAATCTTCACGTAGTCACTCACGTGACTCCGAAGTAAAATAGTAAGATTAAATGAGAACTTACCAGTGTGAAATTTGATCTTTATTTTATGAGGAGTAACGTTGAGAGATTACGTGCCCTCCACGCCCACCCTCGATCATTAAGTTCAACTGGTATCTTATTTCTCTAATCTTACTATGTTCAGTTCATTTACTGTTGTCTGTGATTTCACACCGCTGCTTTGAAGATTGACACGAATGCGTACTGGCGGGGTCTTCACGTAATCCCTCAACGTTACTCCTCATAAAATAAAGATCAAACTTCAAACTGGTAAGTTCTCGTTTAATCTTACTATTTTCCCTCCATTCAGAAAAGAGAGTAGCAAAAAAAGGAGAGGTAAGGAATTAGGGAGGCAGTCCTGGACATAACGTGATCACGAAATGCATGGGCTTTGGAAATGGAAAGATGGGGTCTCACAGCTACCGCATTCTGTCTCTTCTGGACATCTTGCTTCATATACTCATTTGTCTAAAGATTTTTCTCCCAAGATTTGCTGCAGAATGACTGTGATAGTGATCCTCAGAAGTATTATTCTCTCACTGTAACGAAATTCATGACTTTGATCCATTCACACAGATGCTCAAACATCATTGGGTCTAGTTGACTGGGTCTAGTGCTTGGTTTTTCATTTATCTTACACATTACAAGGCGAGCAAAACAAGAATGTGAAGAAGGGACCACAGTGGTCATTTCACATCAGATGGTGTAGGGCCATCCAAGCGCTGCTCATTTTGGTGTAACTGATGAATCTAGGGTAGAATAAGGTTGTGAGGATACAAGGGAATAAAATTTAGTTTAGTCTAGCTTAGTTTAGTTTAGCGATACAGCTCTGAAACAGGCCCTTCGGTCCACCAATTCTGCACTGTCCAGCGATTGCCACACATTAACACGACCCTCCACACACTTGGGACAATTTGCACTTTAACCAAGCCAATTAACCTCCAAACCTGTATAACGTTCGAGTGTGGGAGGAAACTGAAGATCTTGGAGAAAACTCACCCGGTCATGGGGAGAACGTATAAACTCTGTACAGACGGCACCCATAGTCGGGATCGAACCCGCATCTCTGACGCTGCAAGTGCTGTAAGGCAGCAACTCTACCGCTGTGCCACCGTGCCGCCCCTGAGTTGTTGGAGGTTTAGCAGATATGAGGTCTGCCATAGCATGATTGATATAATGTATTAGATCTTTACATCAATGTCTCTACGCATGGAGGGAGTGACATTAAAAACAGAGCTGCATTAAGCACATGACTCTCCATGTATGCTTGCTTTAATGCTTTAATGATAGTTATCCTGGCATTGGTTCAGGCCCTGGTAACAAGCAACATGATGCTCAATAGCTGTTTGTGAGGAGGAAATATGAGGGTTTGCATTGCAAAGTATGATGTTGACATTGAGCTGAATATAGAGGCTCTGATCAAATGTCTTACCTTTCTTATCAATTGACTGATGCGCATTGAGATCTTCTTATGATTAAAGTAATTGGATTTTCATCCTTATGAGGGCTTATCCTGTAACATTTTTGGTGGACAAATGAATTTGGTTGGAGAATTCATGTAACTCCTTGCTGGGGATATTAAGAGTCATGAGGCAGAGCTATGTTTTCGGCTGTTGTCTTTCACCCCAAAATGCCATAATTTTGTTCTAGTTGGAGTATGGAATAAAACACAGAGGGTCAGGTGCTGCTTGTTGAAGGAATAATGGAAGCTTCACCAATAGTGTGCACACATCTGGAATTACAACTCACTACAGTTATACATTCACTGTGCACTAATAGAGTGGAACACATGGGTGCAGTTCATCACCCTCCCCCCCACCCCCCCACACACACACTCTTTTAGAGAATTTGAAAGATTCACTATCCCCCGAGTGAAGAAGGATCGTCTTCTATCAATTATGTACAGACAGATGAGATTTGTTTTTGTGGCGTCGTGTTCGGCATGGACTTTGTGGGCTGAAGAGCCTGTTTCCGTGCTGTACTTTTCTATGCTATTGAGACCTTTTAACGCTGACCCTTCATGTTGAAATGTGGCCCAGACAACACAGCCAAGGAAAACATCATGGGCTTGACAGACTTTACCTTGTCGAAACCCAGAAGAAATTCACATGTTTCTGTCGGATCATCTTTCATTCCAGAATGCGTGGGCGTAACCATACCTTCAACTCACCTTACAGAATGTCATCCATCCACTCCCATCCACCCAGCCCAATATGACTTGGATCATTCTGATCAACATTTGTTGGACATCTGCTCCTCCCATACTGCAGCCATATCCTTGCTTAGGTTTAGGAGACCACACTTGTTCAGAACGTTCCAATTATAGTGCCACCATTTAATTTTACTTGCACAAGAGGTCTTTATTCAAATAGGAATGGCCAATGGACTATTTTGCTGGGAACAGACCACAATTCCTTTAACTATGAGGCATAAATACTTCCACCAAGCAATATGGAAATGAAGAGCAGGGCAGTACTTGGCCATCATGGTGCATGTTATCCACTTTGGTGGCAAAAGCAAGAAGGCAGATTATTATCTGAATGGTGCCAGATTAGGAAAAGGGGAGGTGCAATGAGACCAGGGTGGCCTTGTACATCAGTCATTGTGTGCAGTTTTGTAATCTAATAAGAGGAAGGACATTCTTGCTATTGAGGGAATGCAGCATATGTTCACCAGGTTAATACCTGGGATGGCCGGACTGACATATGATGAAAGAACGGATTGACTGGAATTTATATGGACTTATATGGACTTATATTCACTAGAATTTAGAAAGATGAGAGGGGATCTTATAGAAACTTCTTAAAATTATAAAATATAAAATTCTTAAAGGATTTGACAGGCTAGATGCAGGAAGAATGGTCCCGATGTTGGGGGTGTCCAGAACCAGGGGTCACAGTTTAAGAATAAGGGGTAGAACATTTAGGACTGAGATGAGGAAAATATTTTTCACCTGCCACAGAAGGCAGTGGAGGACAATTCACTGGATAGATTCAAGAGGGAGTTACAGTAGATTTAGCTCTTAGCGCTAATGGAATCAAGGGATATGGGGAGAAAGCAGAAACGAGGTACTGATTTTGGATGATCAGCCATGATCATATTGAATGACAATGCTGGCTCGAAAGGCCGAATGGTCTACTCCTGCACTTATTTTCTACATTTCTATGTGTCTATGTATACTCCAGTAAGATTTTAAGCCAGTCTGTTTACAGGCTCTGTGGTGCTAGATTGTTTTAAAGACAGGCTCAAAGCGAACATGAGCTAAATGAAAATGAGAAAATGAATTATTAGTCTAGACTTTTGCAAAATGGGTTCTACTGGCTGTACTCCTAGTCATGCAATGGAGGGGTCAACCTCTCGGAACGAGATCCAGAATGACAAGTGCGAGGCATAGGTTGGAGGATGGGAGGATAACTTTTCAAAAAAGAATTAAAAGGATTATATTCTTTGATCCTTTTTAACCACAATGTCACGTTGACAATTAGAGCTTGCACAGGCCACAGCTGATTGTGGACCACTTGAAGCAGGCACCGCTGACCGATACCAATTGACTCCCCATTATTTCCTGACCCCCAAAGAACAGAAGGACAAAAGTTCAACCGCATATTCTGGTTGACATCACCAAGTTGTCTGGAGCTTGCCTTAAACCTTCCCTGTCAAAGACAAGAATGCTAACTGTAGGTCAAAAGTTCTCTTCCTAATGTAATAATTGAAGTTCTCTTCAAGTAAGAGCATTCAGTTAACACTTTAAATGACAATTGAATGCAATGGTAGAGATTGCATATAATCCTGGATGCACCCAATATAATCAATAAATTTATAAAATTTGCATTGAAATGGATGCCAGTATAATTATTAATAAAACTATTGACATTTCTTTAAATTGAATGCACAGTTCCACCCTTAATCTTTTTACAGCTTCTGATTAATTTACGGTACATTCCCAGCATTTTGATTTGATTTTTGATTTTGTGCTTTATAGTTTTTACTTCTTGATATCCTTTACTTTGTGTCTGTCATGTGCATCAACCCTTACTGAAAGATTCTGTCTTGATAGGACTATCGAGTGAATATATTCCTCAGACAAAGATGGAATGATCCAAGGCTTAAACTTCCAAATGATTTCAACGGTTCAGACACACTGACTGTGGATCCAACTATGTTCAAATGCTTGTGGAAGCCAGATTTATTTTTTGCAAATGAAAAGAGTGCAAATTTTCACGATGTGACACAGGAAAACATCCTACTCTTCATATTCCGGAACGGTGATGTGCTGCTCAGCATGAGGTAAGATTAAATCTCTTTGACATGCGAGGATGTCAGTGACTACATTTGCTTAAAGTGTTCTCTTCTTCTAACTTTCAAAAGTGGGTAATGTTTGCTGTTCTCTTTCATATTTCAGGTTGTCAATAACACTTTCGTGCCTCCTTGATTTGACTCTGTTTCCCATGGATACGCAACGGTGCAAGATTCAGCTGGAGAGCTGTAGGTTTTTTGACTATTTACTTCAGCATAGATGTTTTGACTGATAGTTCAGTCTGCAGATATACAGAGGGGTGTTGTTGGCTCTAAGTCAGCTTTTAAGATCTCATGTTTCAAAAGCAGTGCTTTCTGTGGTTAAGGGGAAAGGAAATGTTCAGTCAGAAGCGATGATTTTAACTAAGAACGAGAGCAGTGAACTGCCAACTGTTGATTGATCACGTTCCCTGGAATGAAAGTGTGGTCAGCATGTATAATTAGCTGCTGATCTGTGAGCATCCATGCCAGAATATGAATATTACCTTGACATTAGTCACAGTTTAATGATCCCTCATGGAACGATGCAGGTGTAAATGTCAGGTAAGCTCTGAAGTGGACTTTGGTTCCAATAATCCTGAGATATCACAACCTTTATTCCCATGGCAACTTGTAGTCTCCAGAGAACTTCAGCTATTCTTGGAGCTGAAAACTAATACGCTTTGCCTTCTTTGACAAGATGGGAAATCTGGGAGATTTTTCTTTTAAAATCTGAATTTATAATTAATTTATTTTGTAAACCTGACAGTGAAATAAATTATTGATTTATGCGATAAAATAATACCTGAATGCAGTGTGCTCTTAGGACATTTATGTGCTATTCTTATAGTTGCGCAGACCTATTCCAGATAAATTAATTGGAATTATAAGAGGAAAATAATTCTTATGAGTACCCATTGTTTTTTTTTTCTGTTGATAGAATGAAATTATTTTCTTATCCTTACCCTGTAAACTAGCAATGGACTTAAATGTAGAAATGGTGCTAATATATGTTGCAGGCCATACAACATCATGAAGAGAGAGCAGAGTTTAAGGTTGATAAAGTGTCTGTCCCACTTTCACGACCTAATTCACGACCTCTGCCAAGTTTGCCCTTGACTCATACTCGCAGCATGGTCGCCACAAGGTCGTAGGAGGTCATAGGTAGGTCGTAGCAGGTCGTGATGCTTGTTGTAGGTACTCGTGGCATCAAGTAGGTTGCGACGTTTTTTCTAGCGTGATAAAAAATGTCCATGAGTAAAAAAAAAGGTCGGCATGGGAAAAATCTATACTTTTTACTCGTAGGTAGGTTGTAGGTCGGTTGTAGGTAGGTCGTAGCAGGTTGGGATGCTAGTAGTAGGTAGTCGTAGGTGGTCGGAGGCAGTCAAAGGTAATAGCTTTGGGGTGGAAAAAAAGGTCAGTAGAAAAAAAATGTAATTTAAACAGCAGAACATCACCTCTGTCACTCCAGGGCATGTTCATTCATAGCTGGAGAGTTTTTTGGAGAGGAGACTTGTGTTTTGGAGATGGCACCAAAAAGGCAGCAGCACAGGGGGGGGGAGGGCACAACCCTAAAAAAAAGCTGCCATGCAGGTGTTGCCCACCCAGGAGGAGGAGTGGCAGGAGGTGATGCCACAGGAGGTGATAGTGCAGGAGGAGGTAGCCCTGCATGAGAGACCCCTGGAGGAGGAGACCAGGGTGGTAGTATATGTCCCCACCACCACCCCATCCTTCACTGCCTCATTTGAAGGCAGCAAAGCAGCCCTTTCTCCTGTGTCTGACACAGCATCAGAGGCAGATGCCCCATTGGTGGTGAGGGAGGGCTGGAGGAAGGTTATGCCCTACACCTTCACCAGGCAGCAGGAGGGGGACCTTGAGGAATGGTTCCAGCAGAATGCCATCCTGTACGAAAAGGAAAATGACATGGACAGGGACAGGGACAAGAATGGCATGCTTGCCATCCACTGCCCCACATGTGTGCTTAAAGTTCCATCTTGTCAAAGCCCAGCGCCACTCTCTTCCAGTCATCTGGTGTACTAGGACAGTCCATCACCTCATCTCCATTCACCCATTGAGACCTCTTCTTGTGCTTCCTCGTCAATCTTGCTCTTCCCCTTCTGCCTTTCCTTAAAAGGCTGCTGAAGCAAAAAGGCTACTTCAAACAGCAGTAAAACGTACATGGTCGAAGCCAGTCTTCAACATAGTCGAAGGAGGTCGAAGGAGGTCTTCAACATAGTCGTGGGAGGTCGTACACATAGTCGTGGAAGGTTGTAGGGGGTGGTAGGTTGCCGCGACCATGTTTTTTTAAGGTCATTTAAGGTCGTTTAAGGTCGTCAGAGGTCGCGAATTAGGTTGTGAAAGTGGGACTGGGGCTATGTTGTGTTAGGTTGTGAAAGTGGGACGGGCTTAACTTTCAAATTTCCAGCATCTGCAGGGCTTTCAATCTACATTTATATTTCTGGTCATTCATCTGTCCATG
The DNA here is from genome assembly GCF_028641065.1 of Leucoraja erinaceus. Lineage (NCBI taxonomy): Eukaryota > Metazoa > Chordata > Chondrichthyes > Rajiformes > Rajidae > Leucoraja > Leucoraja erinaceus. The sequence goes on from NC_073377.1 coordinate 150,625,904, forward strand.
TTGGTATTAGTATGCAAAGTAACATGATGTTAAATACCTACCAAACACATGATACATTTGGGCAAATGGTGTGTCATTAAAACAACTAATTAACAATTGTCAATTTGCATCGGTTATCTGTAACAAAAAGAGGGACATTTTAGGTCAGTGTAATGTAAGACGTTAATAAAATAAAACGAGCAGTCCGCACAACACTTGGTACCTGCTCTTTGTTCAATGAGATCACTTCAATAATTTGCCTTTGTGCGACTTTCTTGCACTAACCTTCAATCCTTTGATTCCCTGAACATGTAAAAACCTGTCAAGTTCTTTCCTGAATATATTCAGCAACTGAGCCTCCAGAGACGTTTTGGGTAAAGAATTATGAAAGTCACCAGATGAAGAAATTTCCCTTGGTTTGTATCCTAAATGATACATAGATTCATAGAATGATACAGTGTGGAATCAGGCCCTTCAGCTCAACTTCCCCACACTGGCCAGCATTGCCCAGCTACACTAGTCTCACCTGCCTGCGTTTGGTCCATATCCCTCCAAACCTGTCCTATCCATGTACCTATCTAACTGTTTCTTAAATGATGGGATAGTCCCAGCCTCAACTACCTCCTCTGGCAGCATGTTCCGTACCCCACCAGCCTTTGTGTGAAAAAGTTACCACTCAGATTCCTATTTTCCCTTTCACATTTTATTTTGAGATCATGGTCTCAAGTTCTAAATGACCAAACCAGAACAAAAAATATTCTCCCTACTTTTCCCCTGTCATAACCCATAACCACTTTGTACATTTCAATAAGAAAATCTCTGTGGAATAAATTGGATTGAAAACTTGGAAAAAAATTGTATTTTGTTAAGTTTTGTAGGCTCCTTTCTGGTTACACAGTCTTTCTTGCTTCTGATTTTAAAACTCCACATTTTGTAGAGCGAGAAAAATGTCACTAGTAATATTTTGGATATAGAAAACGATACAATGCTTAGAAGAAATGCTGAAAATAAAATAATTTGCTATGCATCTATCCATCCATCCAGAATTCCCCATGCTTTAGCAATGTGCTCATCAGATCTTGAGATTCCAGCCTCTGCAATCCCTTGTTGACACCAGGTAATGTTAACGATGGCGCCTTGACACACAATCGCCTGCACTCTCGAGACTCACCCCGGTCCCCAATTCACACACCCCCCCACACTAGGCTGTCCAGATCCCTGGTTCCCATACACCCTCCAGACACACTAGGGCCTCAGTTCCTCCACTGCCCCAAGACTCCAGGGAACACCAGATCCCAAATTGCCCCAAGACCTGAGGTCCCTTGTCCCCATCTCCCTAGAGACTCACCATTCCCTGCAATCCCCCAAGATTCACCAGTCCCTGTGCACTCCTTAGACCCAATGATCTCTCAAAACTCTCTGGGGTCCCGTTTCTTGTTCCCCTGAAACTACATAGGTTATGTTTAAGTTTGTCATTGTCACGAGTATCAGGGTATCGTCAAAATTGTGCTATATCTCAGATCAGATATACAATCGTCAACTTCAAGTGCAATAGGTAGAGCAAAGGGGATGATACAGGGTGCAGAATATAGTTCTCAGCATTATAGTGCGCCCGTTCCATAGACAGTTCAATGTCCCCAGTGGGGTAGAGTTGAGTCAGACAGTACCTTAGCTTATGGAAGGACTGTTCAGAACCTTATTACAGAGGGGAAGAAACTCTTCCTGAGCATGTTGGTGCACGCATTCAAGCTTCTGTATCCTCTGCCCGAAGGGAGTGAGTAGAAAAGGGAATAACTAGGATGGGACAAGTCTTTGATTATGTTTGCTGCTTTTTTTGAGGCAGTGTGAAGTGCAAATGGAGTCATTAGTGGAGAGTCTGGTCTGTGCGATGGACTGGGCCACATCTCTCTGCAGTACTTGTGGTCTTGGGAAAAGCTGTTCCCAAATCAAGCTGGGCATTGCTGATTTCATCATAATCCTGGGTGGCATTTAAAAAAAAAAAAAAAATGTATTGTAAAATTAATGAATAACATCAAATAGTCTGGAAAATATTACACTCCAGCACCACCAATGTCCCAAATATGACAATTTATTTAAATGTTACTATGTTTGCAGAAGAATTGCCACAAACCAGTAAGTTAAAGAGTACAAAAATGTGGTGGCTTATAAATTAATAATAAATTTGACAAAAACAGAAATTGCAAAAATAATGTGAAGGATAAATGGCAGAATTGAAAATAAAGCACATTTTGCTACACTCTCTATTTCCACTGAAACCCACTCCCACCTCCCCTCATGGCAACGAAACATTTTTGATAAGGCCTCCTGTTGGCTCCAGCACCACCTCATTAAAACAAAAAGTGATGTAAGGGATATAATATGTCTAATCATTTGTCCTCTGGTATGCTGGGTCTCAGCCACAACAATGTGTTGCAGGTGTGTGGAGGTTCTACGCTGCCAATGTTGTGAAACTGAAATAAAAGCAGAAAATGCTCAAAGTACCCAGCAGACCAGGCTCAATGAAGTGAGAAATAGAGTTAACATTTTACTGCCAGAGACCTTTTATCATAACTGGGAAACGTTAGGGATAAACAGTTTTAAGAAAACTGGGGCGGCGCAGCGGTAAACATAGAAACATAGAAAATAGGTGCAGGAGTAGGCCATTCGGCCCTTCGAGCCTACACCGCCATTCAATATGATCATGGCTGATCATCCAACCAGGTATTCTGTACCTGATTTCTCTCCATACCCCCTGATCCCTTTAGCCACAAGGCCACATCTAACTCCCTCTTAAATATAGCCAATGAACTGGCCTCAACTACATTCTGTGGCAGAGAATTCCAGAGATTCTCCACTCTCTGGGTAAAAAATGTTTTTCTCATCTCAGTCCTAAACGATTTCCCCTTTATCCTTAAACTGTGACCCCTTGTTCTGGACTTTCCCAACATTGGGAACAATCTATCTGCATCTAGCCTGTCCAACCCCTTAAGAATTTTATAAGTTTCTATAAGATCCCCCCCCTCAATCTTCTAAATTCTAGTGAGTACAAGCCGAGTCTAACCAGTCTTTCTTCATATGAAAGTCCTGACATCCCAGGAATCAGTCTGGTGAACCTTCTCTGTTCTCCCTCTATGGCACGAATGTCCTTCCTCAGATTAGGAGACCAAAACTGTACACAATACTCCAGGTGTAGTACAACTGCAGTAGAACCTCCCTGCTCCTATACTCAAATCCTTTTGCTATGAATAGAGTTGCTGCCTCACAACACCAGAGACCCGAGTTCGGTCACTACGGATGCTGTCTGTAAGGAGTTTGTACGTTCTCCCCGTGACCGTGTAGGTTTTCCCCAGGTGCTCCAGTTTCCTCCTGTTTCCTCCCACACTCCAAACGCAGTGGCGTAAAACCCGGGGGGGGGGGGGGGGTGGCAGAGAGGACACGTCCCCCCCCATGTTTTGAGAGGTGGTGTGCAGGTTAGTTGGCTTCAGTAAAGATTGTAAATTGTCCGTAGTGTGTAGGATATTGCAAGGTACGGAAAGTTAATGGCCAGTGATAAGGTGGAAGGCAGGAAGTTAGTAAAACAAAATAGAGGTGAACGGCTAACTTTTTAAGCAAATAAACCAAAGAAAATCAATCCAGATGATAAGGATATGGAAGAAACAGAATCATTAACTGATTTATTTTTAAATAGTAACAATGCTGAAAATGGCAGAGACACTGGGCTGTGGGAGAGCTGGGAGGGGGAGGGGAAAGATGAAGAGAAAGCAAGGACTACTTGAAATTAGAGAAGTTAATGTTGATATTGCTGGGGTGTAAACTACCCAAGCAAAATATGAGGTGCTGTTCCTCCAATTTGCGCTGGGCCTCACTCTGGCAATGGAGGAGGCCCAGGACAGAAAGGTCAGATTCAGAATAGGATTTTGCCCCCGCCCCCCCGACATCAGTCTGAATAAGGGTCTCGACCAGAGACATTGCCTACTCCTTTTCACCTTAGATGCTGCCTTACCCGCTGAGTTTCTCCAGCTTTTTATCTGCTTTCGATTTTTCCAGCATTTGCAGTTCCTTCTTAAACAATGCTGAAAATATTCAGTTTCGGACATGATAGAATTCACGCTTGAATTTAGCCAATTGAAATGGGCCTATTCAGAAGATGTTCTTTAAGCTTATATTGAACTTCATTGTAGCATCTTCAGCGGTAAGGATGGAGAGCATCCTTATAGATCGTATAGATGTGTGTAAAATCAAGTAAGGAATAGATCAGGTTTTCGTTTAGTTTCGTTTAGTTTAGTTTAGTTTAGAGATAGTGCCGAAACAGGCCCTTCGGCCCGCTGAGTCTGTGCCGACCAGCGATCCCCACACTTTAACACTAACATACACACACTAGGGACAATTTTACACAAGTATGCCAACCCAATTAACCTACAAACCTGTACGTCTTTGGATTAAGGGAGGAAACTGAGAAAACCCACCTCGGTCACGGGGAAAACATACAAACCCCATAGAGAGAGCACCCGTAGTTGGGTCTCGGACCAGAGACCATTGCCTACCACAGTCGCCTGATTTCACAGGTAGATGCTGCCTTACCCGAATCGAGGGCCAGAGTTATCTCCAGGTTTTTATCTGCTTTCGATTTTTCCAGCATTTGCATGGGTTCCTTCTTAAACAATGCTGAAAATATTCAGTTTCTGACATGATAAACGCGGGCAGGTGGGACTGGTGCAGCTGGGCCATATTGGCTGGCGTGGGCAAGTTGGGCCAAAGGGCCCGTTTCAACACTGCACAGATGTTCTTTACGCTTATATTGAACTTCATTGTAGCATCTTCAGCGGTAAGGATGGAGAGCGTCCTTATAGATCGTATAGATGTGTGTAAAATCAAGTAAGAAAAGATGTACAACTACATCAGTGCAGCGCATCATCTGAAAAGTGCTCAAGCCCTGTAAAGTGGGAAAGAGGAGGTGAAAGGGGATGTGTCCTGTCGTTGCACTGCAAGATGCTGTGAAAGGGAGAGTGGAAATAGAGGAACCGGATTATGCCATAGGTTTATGTTTCTATATTGGAAGGGGAGGAGAGGAGTAGATGCTTTGTAGTGTTGTCCTATGGGGAGTTTTGGAAATGCATGAATGTGAAGTCTAATGGGGTAGAAGGCGAGGGAGGGACGGGGAGGGGAAGGGTAAATGCAAAAAAGGAAACGTGTTCTGGAATAGTTTCTAAGCTGTGGTCTGTGCAATGATTTAGAATGACTCATCTGTACATTGCAACCCTATCAGAGTAATCTGTTAGCAATAGCTAAGTTCTAGAAGACTGTAAGACTATACGACATAGGAGCAGAATTAGACCATTCCCCCCATCGAGCCAACGCCACCATTCAATCATGGCTGATCTATTTTTCCCTATCAACCCCATTCTCCCCAAAACCTTTGGCACCTTTACTAAACAAAACACAATCAATCTCCACTGTAAGAATACCCAATATCATGGCCCCCATAGCCTAGACCTACAGTGCAAAGCTATGGTGCCCACCTAAACCAGGTAAAACTGTTTGACTTGAGTAAATAGAAAAGATTGACAAATGCATGGAAAGGAGAAACAGGAGGTGCAGCCGACCAATGATTTGCCATTATTGCAGCCAACAAAATTACAGTTTTGTTTTAATCACATTTCCTGCACCTGCATCCACTTTTGTTAATTATGTGCACCTTCCTTCTCAGTTGGCTACACCACAGAAGACCTCAAGTTCAATTGGCAATCTAAGGACCCTGTACAGATGGAGAAAATTGCATTACCACAATTTGATGTTAAAGAGGAAGACATTGAGTATGGAAACTGCACTAAGTATTATTCGGGCACTGGTGAGCAATTTCGCATCAATATTGAAAGTTGTTCTGATGCATTATTTTGAAGGCATAAAACTTTGGAGAAAAACTTTGTAGAAGTTCAAGAGTGGGTGCTTTGTTTTATTTCAACTGGTGACATGTGAATTGATGCAAGATCAAATCAGTTGGAGTTAAAATCCATTTCCCCTCAGTGCCACTTTCTAAATTTGGCTGAATGAAATTTGTTTATTGATTGAATTACAGGATGTCTTGCTCAAAGGTTACACAACTACATTCAGAGATCATTTCACACACATACAAATCCATTAACCCTTCTGCATCCAACTACATTAACCAAACAGTCATTTGAGGCATTAAAGTAAATACAATGACATTTCCAGCAAATGATATCAAGAGAATTAAATATAAACATTAAGCATTTAGTAAGTTTCATTTGAACAATTTTCACAATGGAATATTGAGTGCATTTCTGATTACCACACAAAGGAAGGACATGGCTGCATTGAATAGTGTACAGAGGAAACTCATCATAATTGGAAAACTTTAGTTTGGGGGTAAGATTGGATGGGCTGGGCTTATTTTCTCTGGAACAAACAAGGCTGAAGGATAATGTAATGGAAGTGTATGAGATTATAAGGTAGAGTGATACAGTATGGACACAGGCCCTTCGGTCCAACTTGCCCACACCCACCAACATGTACGAGCTACACTAATCCCACCTTAAACGTTGGGATAGTCCCTGCCTCAACTACCTCCTCTGGCAGCTTGTTGCATATGCCCACCACCCTTTGTGTGAACAAGTTACCCCTCAGATTCCTATTAAATCTTCTCCCCTTCAACTTAAATCTATGTCCTCGGGTCTTCGATTCACCTTCTCTGGGCAGGAGATTCTGTGCATCCACCTGATCTATTCCTCTCATGATTTTATACAGTACTAGATTAAGTGGGACACATTGGGTCCCATGTTCACACGGGAGGGCTGGTCCCCCGACGCAATATTCCACCTCTCCACCAATTCCAATATTGGTGGTCAGTGGGGGGGGGGGCTTTCTGGAGTGCTGGTATGGGTTCTTGGGGTGGCAGCTGAGTCCCTCAAGCCTGATCTGCTGGCAGCTAACTAACGGCTGGTGGGCTGGCAGTTGACTCGTGACTATTCCTTGAAATTACATTTCAAGCAGGGTGCAAGGCCGCCAAATTTAATTCCATGTTCCTATCATTTCAAGCAGGGTGCAAGGCCACCAAATTCAAGTGCAGTTTCTTACCACTATGAGCAGGGTGCAAGGCCACTGAATTCAAGTGCAATTTCCAACCACTTCAAGCAGGGTGCAAGGCCACCAAATTCAAGTGCAGTTTCATACCACTTCAAGCTGGATGCAAGGCCACCAAATTCAAGTGCAGTTTCATACCACTTTCAGCAGGGTGCAAGGCCGCCAAATTCAAGTGCAGTTTAATTCCACTTCAAGCAGGGTGCAAGGCCACCAAATTCAAATGCAGCTTCATACCATATCATGCAGGGTGAAACCACCATAAAACCACACAAAAAACCAAACTCACAGTTCAGTAGACATTCAGTGTGTTCAGTTGATTCACAGCTCAGACAAAGTCATGACCTCTCCCTCTCCCATCATGCAGAGACTGAGCCACACCCACACTTCTGGGTTTTATAATCCCTCCGCCTCCCACCAGAAAAGGTGAGGCTTTCAAGGCGTGATTGACAGGAGAGAGATTCTCAACATTTTTTAAACACTGATAACACTGAGGAGAGGGGGGATAACAGCCGTAAGTGGTAGCATTTTATCTTAAATCAATATAGAGTGCAAACAGGAAGTAAGTGCATTTGCAGTAGTGCCTTTTAACTTCAAGCCAAAGTACCCAAAGCCATTTGCAGTAAGTAGTCAACTTCAAGCCAAAGCAGCCATTTGCAGTAAGTAGTGCCTTTCAACTTAATGCCACCATTTGCAGTAAGTAGTGCCTTTCAACTTCAAACCAAAGCACCCAAGCCACCATTTGTAGTAAGAAATGCCTTTCAATTCCAATCCAAAGCTCCCGAGCCACCATTTGCAGTAAGTAGTGCCTTTCAACTTCACGCCAAAGCACCCAAACAACCATTTGCAGGTAGTGCCTTTTACTTCAAACAAACCATATTTTCATTTTCAAACCACATTAATGGTACTCACAATTGTGTAGACATTTGTTCAGTGTTATTCAGAGCTCATAGAGACGTGACCCTTGACTTCATCCATCTTGCAGAGAATGAGTGAGGCACACCACTTCCTGGTTTTATAGTCCCTCCCCTCCCTCCAGCAGGTGCAGCTGAGAGAATGGTGTTTTTTTTAACTTCAAGCCAAAGCTCCCAAGCCACCATTTGCAGTAAGTAGTGCCTTTTAACTTTAAACCAAAGCTCCCAAGCCACCTTTTGCAGTAAATAGTGCATTTCAACTTCAAGCCAAAGTACCCAAGCCACCATTTGCAGTAAGTAGTGCCTTTACACTTCAAGCCAAAGCACCCAAGCCATCATTTGCAGTAATTAGTGCCTTTCAATTTCAAGGCAAAGCACCCAAGCCACCATTTGCAGCAAGTAGTGCCTTTCAACTTCATGCCACCATTTGCAGTAAGTAGTGCCTTTCAACTTCAAACCAAAGCACCCAAGCCATCATTTGCAGTAAGAAGTGCCTTTCAACCAAGCCAAATCACCCGCCACCATTTGCAGTAAGTAGTGCCTTTCAACTTCAAGCCAAAGCTCCCAAGCCACCATTTGCAGTAAGTAGTGCCTTTCAACTTTAAACCAAAGCTCCCAAGCCACCATTTGGAGTAAGTAGCGCCTTTCAACTTCAAGCCAAAGCACCCAACCAACTATTTGCAGGCAGTGCCTTTTTACTTCAAACAAACCATATTTTCATTTCAAACCACATTAAGGGTACACACAGTTGTGTAGACATTTGTTCAGTGTTATTCAGAGCTCAGAGAGACATGACCCTTGGCTTCATCCATCTTGCAGAGACTAAGTGAGGCACACCACTTCCTGGTTTTATAGTCCCTCCCCCTCCCTCCAGCAGAGGCAGCAGAGAGAATGGTGATTTAAAAAAAAACATTAATATATCTTTGATTTTTCATCGATGGGAAAAATTATCCGCACCTGTAAAGTGGAGAGGCTCTGAGCGAGGAGGCCAAAAATGACGGCCGTAGGTTGCGGCGTTCTGTCGGAAAACGCAGCACAGTGGGCTAAATGCGGTCAAGATCAGAGATTTAGTAAGAATGGTAGATAGTCAGGATCTCTTTTTGCCACGATGTGTGAAAAATTGAACAGCTATGTGCAATTTCTTTTAAAAACAAGAAGGTTCTCGACCCGAAACATCACCCATTTCTTCTCTCCAGAGATGCTGTTAGACCTGTTAGTTTGACGTCAGTGGTGTGCAAATTTATGGAAACGATACTTAGAGATAATATATATAAGTATCTGGATAAACAGGGTCTGATTAGGAACAGTCAACATGGATTTGTGCCTGGAAGGTCATGTTTGACTAATCTTCTTGAATTTTTTGAAGAGGTTACTCGGGAAATTGATGAGGGCAAAGCAGTGGATGTTGTATATATGGACTTCAGTAAGGCCTTTGACAAGGTTCCTCACGGAAGGTTGGTTAAGAAGGTTCAATTGTTGGGTATTAATGGTGGAGTAGCAAGATGGATTCAACAGTGGCTAAATGGGAGATGCCAGAGAGTAATGGTGGATGGCTGTTTGTCAGGTTGGAGGCCAGTGACTAGTGATCTGTGATGGGTCCACTGTTGTTTGTCATGTACAACAATGATCTGGATGATGGTGTGGTAAATTGGATTAGTAAGTATGCAGATGATACTAAGATAGGTGGTGTTGTGGATAATGAAGTAGATTTTCAAAGTCTACAGAGAGATTTATGCCAGTTGTAAGAGTGGGTTGAAAGATGGCAGATGGAGTTTAATGCGGATAAGTGTGAGGTGCTACATCTTGGCAGGACAAATCAAAATAGGACGTACATGGTAAATGGTAGGGAATTTAAGAATGCTGTTGAACAGAGGGATCTGGGAATAACTGCACAGTTCCCTGAAGGTGGAATCTCATGTAGATAGGGTGGTAAAGAAAGCTTTTGGTGTGCTGACCTTTATAAATCAGAGCATTGAGTATAGAAGTTGGGATGTACTGTTAAAATTGTACAAGGCATTGGTGAGGCCAATTCTGGAGTAAGGTGTACAATTTTGGTCGCCTAATTATAGGACGGATGTCAACAAAATAGAGAGAGTACAGAGGATATTTACTAGAATGTTGCCTGGGTTTCAGCAACTAAGTTACAGAGAAAGGTTGAACAAGTTAGGTCTTTATTCTTTGGAGCGCAGAAGGTTAAGGGGGGACTTGATAGCGGTCTTTAAAATGATGAGAGGGATAGACAGAGTTGACGTGGATAAGCTTTTCCCACTGAGAGTAGGGAAGATTCAAACAAGAGGACATGACTTGAGAATTAAGGGACAGAAGTTTAGGGGTAACATGAGGGGGAACTTCTTTACTCAGAGAGTGGTAGCTGTGTGGAATGAGCTTCCAGTGAAGGTGGTGGAGGCAGGTTCGATTTTATAATTTAAAAATGAATTGGATAGTTATATGGACGGGAAAGGAATGGAGGGTTATGGTCTGAGTGCAGGTAGATGGGACTAGGGGAGAATACGTGTTTGGCACGGACTAGAAGGGCCGAGATGGACTGTTTCCATGCTGTAATTGTTATATGGTTATATGGTTATATGCTGCCTGGCCCGCTGAGTTACTCCAGCATTTTGTGTCTACCTTCGATTTAAACCAGCATCTGCGGCTCTTTCCTTCACAGAAATCTAATCTTGCTAGTTATCGTTCATTTATTCAATTACAAATTATCAGCAAAGCTTTTTTTTAAATTTTTTTTTATTTTATTAGAAGTACAATATAGTGATACCTTTTTACAGGTTCCCAAAATTATGTTAACATAATACATTCTCTACAACTTCATTAAAAAAAAAAAAATTTTAAAGAGAGAAATAAGCAAGAAAGAGATAGTAAAGAAAGTCTAAAGTGTGTGAATAAAAAGGAGGAAAAAGAGATAGCGAGGAAAAGAAATAAGCAAGAAAAGAAAGCAGGAGGGAGCTTATCAAATCGCCACTAGGAGATGATTTTTTATATTCAGCAAAGTTATGGAAAGATTCGTCAAAAGTACTCCACGCCTCTTGATAACTCACTTACTAATAACCAGCACACTGGTGCCTAATTTGGGTTTGAATGAGAACATTCTCCTTCAGACGATATCACAGCCATGATCCAAACCAACAATTTGTATACATTGGGTATGCAAACAAAGAATCTCACCATGCCAAGTCACATGTGACAATGAAGTACTCCATTCTAATTCCAGGGACGAGGTGAAGTGAGAGTAATTCCCCCTCAGATCAAGGCATTATTTGACCAATTGTGGCATTGAGAACCCTGGTTAAAGTGAATTTAAAAGACATCATGGAAATCACACGGCAGCAGATGGAATGATATATCTCACAATGGAAGATGATTGTCATTGTGTAGGCGAATGATCTTAACCCCAGGATATTGCTGCCTGGAATCATTAGGCAGTGTCCTAGGCCTAAACCACTTCAAATGTGTATATATGCTGATACATCCAAATTTGAAGAGGTTTAGTCCTAGTACACTGCCTAATGACCCCGTCCCACTTAGGAAACCTGAACGGAAATCTCTGGAGACTTTGCGCCCCACCCAAGGTTTCCGTGCGGTTCCCGGTGGTTGCAGGTGGTTGCCGGAGGTTGCAGGTAGTGGAAGCAGGTAGGGAGACTGACAAAAACCTCCGGGAACCACACGGAAACCTTGGGTGGGGCACAAAGTCTCCAGAGGTTTCCGTTCAGGTTTCCTAAGTGGGACAGGGGCATTAGGAATTCATGCAGCAAAATCCCAGGGTTGAGATGCTGATGAAGGGAAACATTTTAAATCCATTTGAAATTGTTATCCAAATGAAGCAGTCAATCCTTGCCTGCAGAAAGCCATTGGCCACATTCAGGCATAGGGTTATAAATGAAGGAGCATTCGCACCACAAAAGTGCCATTCGATGATCAACATAAAGAGAGAGTCTCACCGCTCTGCTTGATATACAATGGCATTATGTTCGCCGAGTCCAGACCATCATAGATTTGAGAGTCTGGACCTCACCATGGATTTGAAAGTCTTCCGAGTCAGCCACACAAATACTGTGGTTACAAGAGCAGGCCAGAGATTGGGTATACTGGGGAGACTTTAAACTAGAATGGTTGGGGCGAGGGACTCAAATAGCGAAAGCTAGTAGACAGAATGGGAGGCAGGAAGCAGAAATGGGAAGCACTTGGACACAAGAGGAGAAAGAAGAAAAAGGAAATAAACAGAGAATAAGAGGCGGGGGGGTTTCTTAAATGTGCATATTTTAATGCTAGGAGCATTGTAAGAAAGGTGGATGAGCTTAGAGTCTGCATAGACACCTGGAAGTATGATGTTGTGGCGATCAGTGAAACATGGTTGCAGGAGGGCTGTGATTGGAAACTAAATATTCCAGGATTTCGTTGCTTCAGGTGTGATAGAATTGGAGGGGCAAGAGGTGGAGGTGTTGCATTGCTAGTCAGGGAAGATATTACAGCAGTGCTTTGGCGGGATAGATTGGAGGGCTCATCTAGGGAGGCTATTTGGGTGGAACTGAGAAGTGGGAAAGGTGTAGCAACACTTATAGGGGTGTATTATAGACCGTCAAATGGGGATCGAGAATTGGAAGAGCAAATATGTAAGGAGATAGGAGATATTAATAGTAAGCACAAGGTAGTGATTGTGGGAGATTTCAACTTTCCACATATAGACTGGGAAACACATTCTGTAAATGGGCTGGATGGTTAGGAATTTGTAAAATGTGTGCAGGATAGTTTTTTGCAGCAATACATAGAGGTACCTACTAGAGGAGGGGCAGTGCTGGACCTCCTGTTAGGAAATGAGACGGGACAGGTGGCGGAGGTATGCGTTGGGGAGTACTTCGGGTCCAGTGATCACAATACCATTAGTTTCAATATAATTATGGAGAGGGTCAGAACTGGACCTAGGGTTGAGATTTTTGATTGAAGAAAGGCTAACTTTGATGAGATGTGAAATGATTTAAAAGGAGTGAACTGGGACATTTTGTTTTATGGGAAGAATGTAGAAGAGAAATGGAGGACATTTAAAGGGGAAATTTTAAGAGTACAGAATCTTTATGTTCCTGTTCGGTTGAAACGAAACAGTAAAACTTGGAAAGAGCCCTGATTTTCAAGAGAAATTGGACATCTTGTTTGGAAAAATGGGGAGATCTACAATAATTATAGGCAGCATGAAGTAAATGAGGTGCTTGAGGAGTATAAAGAATGTAAAAAAAAATTAAGAAAGAAATTAGAAAAGCTAAAAGAAGATATGAGGTTGCTTTGGCAAGTAAGGTGAAAGTAAATCCAAAGGGTTTCTACAGCTATATTAATAGCAAAAGGATAACGAGGGATAAAATTGGTCCATTGGGGAGACAGAGTGGACAGCTATCTGCAGAGCCAAAAGAGATGGGGGAGATATTGAACAATTTATTTTCTTCGGTATTCACCAAGGAGAAGGATATTGAATTATATGAGGTAAGGGAAACTAGTAGAGTAGCTACGGATACTATGAGTTTCAAAGTAAAAGAAGTACTGACACTTTTGAAAAATATAAAAGTGGATAAGTCTCCAGGTCCTGACAGTATATTCCCTAGGACATTGAGGGAAGTTAGTGTAGAAATAGCCGGGGCTATGACAGAAATATTTCAAATGTCATTAGAAACGGGAATAGTCCCCGAGGATTGGCGTACTGCGCATGTTGTTCCATTGTTTAAAAAGGGTTCTATGAGTAAACCTAGCAATTATAGACCTGTTAGTTTGACTTCAGTGGTGGGCAAATTAATGGAAAAGATACTTAGAGATAATATATATAAGCATCTGGATAAACAGGGTCTGATTAGGAACAGTCAACATGGATTTGTGCCTGGAAGTTCATGTTTGACTAATCTTCTTGAATTTTTTGAAGAGGTTACTAGGGAAATTGACAAGGGTAAAGCAGTGGATGTTGTCTATATGGACTTTAGTAAGGCCTTTGAAAAGGTTCTTCATGGAAGGTTGGTTAAGAAGGTTCAACTGTTGGGTATAAATGCAGTAGCAAGATGGATTCAACAGTGGCTGAATGGGAGAAGCCAGAGGGTAATGGTGGATGGCTGTTTGTCGGGTTGGAGGCAGGTGACTAGTGGGGTGCCTCAGGAATCTGTGTTGGGTCCTTTGTTGTTTGTCATGTACATCAATGATCTGGATGAAGGTGTGGTAAATTGGATTAGTAAGTATGCAGATGGTACCAAGATAGGGGGTGTTGTGGATAATGAAGAGGATTTCCAAAGTCTACAGAGTGATTTAGGCCATTTGGAAGAATGGACTGAAAGATGGCAGATGGAGTTTAATGCTGATAAATGTGAAGTGCTACACCTTGGCAGGACAAATCAAAATAGGACGTACATGGTAAATGGTAGGGAATTGAAGAATGCAGTTGAACAGAGGGATCTGGGAATAACCGTGCATAGTTCCTTGAAGGTGGAATCTCATATAGACAGGGTGGTAAAGAAAGCTTTTGGTATGCTAGCCTTTATAAATCAGAGCATTGAGTATAGAAGCTGGGATGTAATGTTAAAATTGTACAAGGCATTGGTGAGACCAAATCTGGAGTATGGTGTACAATTTTGGTCGCCCAATTTCCTAGGACATTGAGGGAAGTTAGTTTGAGGAAGGATGTCAACAAAATAGAGAGAGTACAGAGGAGATTTACTAGAATGTTGCCTGGGTTTCAACAACTAAGTTACAGAGATAGGTTGAATAAGTTAGGTCTTTATTCTCTGGAGCGCAAAAGGTTAAGGGGGGACGATAGAGGTCTTTAAAATGATGAGAGGGATAGACAGAGTTGATGTGGACAAGCTTTTCCGTTTGAGAATAGGGAAGATTCAAACAAGAGGACATGACTTCAGAATTAAGGGACAGAAGTTTAGGGGTAACATGAGGGGGAACTTCTTTACTCAGAGAGTGGTAGCAGTGTGGAATGAGCTTCCAGTGGAAGTGGTGGAGGCAGGTTCGTTGGTAGCATTTAAAAATAAATTGGATAGGCATATGGATGAGAAGGGAATGGAGGGTTATGGTATGAGTGCAGGCAGGTGGGACTAAGGGAAAATAATTGTTCGGCATGGACCTGTAGGGCCGAGATGGCCTGTTTCCATGCTGTAATTGTTATATGTTATATGGTTATTCTGTGGTGGGTGACAACCCAAAGCCCCTCCAACAAGAACAAAGCGCAAGTCAGGAGTGTGATGGAACACCCTCCACGTGCTCAATGATTGTAGCTCAAGAACAAAGCAAACCGCTTGTTTGGCGCCTCGGGAGTTGGGAAAGAGCGGGGAGGGAGGTGGAGAAGACGAGGGATCTTGGAGGATTTAGATGGCTGAAGACTGGGAAGTGAGTTGGCTTAACTTGTATTTATTTCAACGTGAGAGGTCTGACAAGCAAGGCCAATGAACTCAAGGTGTAGCGTTATTGTCATTACGGAAATCTGGCTAAGGGATCAGGCTAAATCTGGTAGCTTCATATTCCAGTTATTACATTCGGCATAGAGGTGAGGGTAAGAGTGGAGGAGGACTTTCCTTATTGATTAAGGAGAACATCACGCTAGTAACCCAACATGATATAACTGAAGGTTACACAGAAAAGCTGGAGAAACTCAGCGGGTGCAGCAGCATCTATGGAGCGAAGGAAATAGGCAACGTTTCGGGCCGAAACCCTTCTGAAGAAGGGTTTCGGCCCGAAACGTTGCCTATTTCCTTCGCTCCATAGATGCTGCTGCACCCGCTGAGTTTCTCCAGCTTTTCTGTGTAACCTTCGATTCTCCAGCATCTGCAGTTCCCTCTTTAACATGATATAACTGAAGTTTCTCCTGTGAGGCTATATGGGTAGAGCTGAGAAATACAAAGGGGATGATCACCTTGTTGTTTTTGCATTCTCAGCCCCAAATTGTCAATGGGAATTAGAGGAACAAATATGCTAAGAAATTGCAGATTGCTGCAAAGCTAATAGGTTTGCCATAGACGGGTATTTTAACTTTCCCAATAGATACTGATACTGCCACAGTTCCTAAGGTTTAGATGGGGTCGAATTTGCCAAATGTGTCCTGGAGAGTTACCTCAGGCAATATGTAAAGGGCCGTTCAAGGGAGAATGAAAAGCTTGACCTGGGCGGGACAAGTGACTAAATTGTCAGTAGGTGCATCTTTTGGGACCAGGTACAACAGTTCTATTGGCTTTTAAATAGTTGTGGATAAGGACTGGGCTGGTCCACATGCTAACATTCTCAAATGGGGCAGGGGAAAGATAATGAGTGTGCAACATTCTCAGGAGCCAGTTTTCTCAAGTGTTTCACTCTCATATGATCTCTCACTGTCGAATTCTGTGCCTGCATGTGTCACCACTGTTTTGCCTTTCACCAAAGCACAGCTCGAGCTGCGTCCATGTAGGATGTGAATGACTGATGTCTTGTGATATGCTGGAGTTGCCAATTTCTTTTCCATCTCAGTGAGTGTTGTAGCATTGAAACCCCTTGTAAATTTGTACTTGTAGCTTGTTTGACAGTTTACTGAGTTACACGGTGATCTTTCCTTTAATTTTGATATAAAACTTGGTTGGCGCAGATCAAGAACAGCCCCTTCTGTTTCACAGTTGGAAGCAGATGCTTGAAGATATTCATCTCTTTCTTTCATTCGACCTGTGGGAATGTGTGTCCATTTGTACGTTTGTGCCTCGCTATTGTCTTGCTGCATGGATTGCAGTCCAGCGCAGTATAACTCGCAGTTCCTCATACTTGAAACATCACAGCGGCTTGCAGCACCATGTTTCCTGGCATCTCTTCACATGTTCTCAGTCCAGAAGATCTAAATGGTCCACTGCATGCCGCACAATGCGAGGTCCCCACACTGCTGGAAGCAACAGGACCGACCCGTGTATGTTCACCTCCGGAAAACTTGAAAAACCTCTAAACCCAGTCAACATCTCAGCAAAGGATCTGAACAGCTGAAGTAAATTTTCAGAAAATTCTGCTTTAAGTGTTTAATATCAGGAGGACATGTTGTTGACTTTTATGCTGAATACAAGTTGCAAAGATTGAAGGCTTCATATATAATGGCAAGGCATTATAGTCAATCAAGGCAAGGACTGGTGCAACAGATTGTTATGGAATACAGTAGGTACAGTGCTGGAAGACATAGAGGAAAGACTCAAATACCCAAGACTGTTTCTGTGTTCGCAGGAGTCCAATATTTTGTTGTGATAAATAAAGTTAGAATTATGGACAACTTTGATGGGTATGTTGGTATCAAAGAAATGGTCTCTTTTCACCTGCTCATTGTCTCTGAGCAAAAGCCTCCTGAGGGAAGGGCCAAAGATAGGATATTTCAGATAAATGGTGATTCTAGATATTGGATGCTGTTTGTCCATTTGTATATTTTCCTTTAATATTGCACTCTGCTAAATAAATGCCCCTCTTCAGGAAGATATTTTTGGATTCCATTGACAATAGGAAGAAGTTACCTCATTGTTCATGAAATTGCAAGGAATGTCATCTTTAAATCAATGACACGTGCCATTATTTATGCACAAATCAGGCAAGCAATGGACAAACAGAGGATTAGAAACATAGAAAAATAGGTGCAGGAATAGGCCATTCAGCCCTTGGAGCCAGCACTGCCATTCAATGTGATCATGGCTGATCATCTAAAATCAGTACTCCGTTCCAGCCTTTTCCCCATATCCCTTGATCCCTTTAGCCCTAAGAGCTAAATCTAACTCTCTCTTCAAAACATCCAGTGAATTGGCCTCCACTGCCTTCTGTGGCAGAGAATTGCACAGATTAACTCTCTGTGTGAAAAATATTTTCCATATCTCAGTCCACAATGGCCTACCCCTTATTCTTAAGCTGTGACCCCTGACTCCCCCAACATCGGGAACATTATTCCTGCATCCAGCCTGTCCAATTCTTTAAGAATTTTATATGTTTCTATCAGATAGCCTCTCATCCTTCTAAATATAAATATCTGAAGCTTACAGTCAGGTTTCTCTTTCTATTGGAGACACAAGCAACTGCAAATGTTGAAATCTTCAGCAGTCTCTTATTCCTTTGGGGTAACATTAAACCCAACAGTATAAACATTAAATGTTCCAATTTCAAGTAACACTCCCTCACTTCCCTGTGCCCCCACGCCTCCACCCTGGTGCACACCCATTTCTCCCACTGTCTCCCACCCACCCCCGTAGTCACCCTGCTCCTTTCCCATCCTTCGTACACTCATCTCCCATGAGAAAATAGTTTCTATTTTTTCCATCTTACAGCCCCCTCTTTGCGCTCCTGCCATCTCCTCCCGACTATATCCCTCCCTCTGGCTTTGCATTTTACTCCACACTGTCTTCTTATCTGACACTCTTTGGTCTCCTTTGACCTGCTCCAACCATCTGCCATTCACCCCCCCCCCCCCCCCCCCCCCCCCCCCCCCCCAACACCCGCATCACCTATCGTTTGCCAGACTTCATCCCAACTCTACATCTCTTTTCCAACTTTCCCACCTGCCACCCACCCCCTCAACTCCAACAGTCTCAAGAAGACATGGCATCTCCTCCACCCAGATGCCGCCTGGCCTGCTATATTCCTCCAGCACTTTGTGCTTTGCTCTTCTTATTACTAACTCTTCAAAGACATTTCTCTGCCTCCCTTTCTATTGAAGTTCATAGGTCACTGTCATAGGGTTGCTGTATTTGTTCATTACATGTTGCCAATTCCGTGTGTGACCTTTTACTAATAGGTAAATTAGCTTAGTATAAGTGTAAATTGTCCCTAGTGTGTGTCGGGTAGTGTTAATGTGCGGGGATCGCTAGTTGGTGCAGATTAAAGGGCCTGTTTCTTCGCTGTGGCTCTGAACTAAACTCTAAACTAACATGGCAGGCATTAATTACAATCAAATATATCTTTCTAGTTGTGATTAACAACTACTGGGTGGAAGTCTCATTCCTTTATAAACATGCCTTTATAATTCCTTTTTCCTTTTATAAATCTACCAAGTCGTAAACCAATTTTCCAGTTCCATTTTAATTTTGTTTTTGCACCTGATGTGACATTGATTTCAGCAACTCTAATTTACAATTCTCATCTCAGTCATTACACTATCAATTTCATGGTCCTTCAAAGTGATTGGTCAAGGAGATAACCTTTTGGGTGACTTGTTTGCTGAGGTCTCAGATCCTCCGTTCCTTTGGTGAAGTATTAGCAGATAACACTTTCAGAAAGTTAATCATTTAAAAAAACCAAGGTATAATGAAGGACACGCAGCTTTGAATTGTCACGGGAATGTGACTCGCATGAGTAGACTTTCCATGAAAGTAACGAGAACATTAATGAGGAAAACTGAACGAATCATCATAGATTTTAGCAAGGTCTCACATGGCAGATTGATCAGAACATATAAATATTCCAAAAGATCTAAAGAAAACACCAAGTGAATGCCTAATTGGCAGAATGGAAAATGTAATGCTCGACAGACATTTTGTGCCTGGAAGCCTGTATGAAGTGGGGCTCCACAGCTTTGGTGTTAAGTCCCGTTTTGATATATTATTTTGCCATAATGTCAACTTGAATTTAGGTCTGATTCAGAAGTTTGCAGGTGAAGCAAAATTGGCAGTGTGGTTGAAAGAGGGGAAGAAAGTCACTGGAAGCATTAAAGCTTTAGTGGTGAATGGACAAATGGAATTTAGTTCAAACAGATGCAATGTAATGAAAATGGGGAGAGAAAACAAGGTAAGGCAATACATCACAAATCCCAGGAGAAGTAAAGGAGACTTGGAGTGCATATCCCAGATCTCTGAAGGTGGTGAAATAGAAATATGGGAACTTGCCTTCATCGACTACAGCATAGAACTAACGAGCATTGAGATTGTGTTTGATCCACGAATTAATTGTCAGACCAGGACAAGAGAACTGTCAGTAAAGAATGTTGCAGAGATTTATAAGAAAGATGATAGGGCTGAAGAATTTTGGTGAGGCAAAAGATTTTATAATTTGTAATTGTCTTCAATGGAACAGCGGAGTGATTTAATTGGTAAATAAAGTTAGAATTAATCCAATAATAGATCCAGAGAGGGTGAACAGAAAGGTTATATTACACAAGGTCGACACAAGGAACTGCAGATGCCAGTTTGCTGGAAAAGACATGGTGCTGGAGTAACTGAACGGTCAGGCAGCATCTCAGGAGAACAGAGAAAGGGAACGTTTCGGGTCAATGGTTTAATAGTTCATTGTCACGTGTGCGAAATGCAAATGCACAGTAAAATTATTTTCTTACAAACAGTCCGTACACAGACTCCAGGGGGTGGGAAAGGGTCGGGAACCTTCTCCAGATCATCTTTTTCATTACTCTTGGACAGGTCAAAAATAAGGGTTGATTTATAGAAGGACAAGAGGAAACATTTATGGATATGCAAGGTTTAGAGGAATAAGGGCCAAACGTGGGCAGGTGGGACTAGCGTAGATGGGGCACCGTGGTTGGCATGGGCAAGCTGGGTCGAAATACCTGTTTCTGTGCTGCATGACTCCATGCCTTCTCGAGCCCCCATTCGCTGGGATGGCATTTCGGTCACGGTCACTGAGGTCGATGTCAGGAAATCCTTCAGAGGGGTGAACCCCCGGAAAGCACCTGGACCCTATGGCATACCCGGTCGTGTTCTAAAAACCTGTGCGGACCAACTGGCTGGAGTTTTTATGGACCTTTTCAACCTCTCACTTCTGAGGTCTGAGGTTCCCACCTGCTTTAAAAGGGATCAATTATACCGGTGTCCAAGAAGAGTAAGGTGATGTGCCTCATGACTATCGACCAGTGGCACTAACGTCAGTGGTGATGAAGTGCTTTGAGAGGTTGACCATGGCGCAAATCAACTCCTACTTCAATAAAAACCTGGACCCACTGCAGTTCATCTAACGCCACAACAGATCAATGGTGGATGCGATCTCACTGGCTCTCCACTCCGGCCTGGACCACTTGGACAACAAAAACTTATATGTCAGGCTGTTGTTCATTGACAACAGCTCGGCATTTAACACAATCATCCCCTCCAAGCTGGTTACCAAACTGGGTCTCTGTGCATCCCTCTGCAATTGGATCCTCGACTTCCTCATTCACAGACCACAGTATTGTTCGTATCGGTGGAAATGTGTTAGCCTCGATAACAATCAGCATGGGAGCACCTCAAGGCTGCATGCTCAGCCCCTGATGTACTCACTCTATACTCATGACTGCGTAGCCGGTCATAGTGCGAACTCCATCATCAAGTTTGCTGATGACACCACTGTTGTGGGGCGTATTACTGATGGAGATGAGTCTGAGTAAAGAAGTGAGATCGACCGTTTGACCAAATGATGCCAGCACAATAACCTGGCTCTCAACACCAGCAAAACCACGGAACTGATTGTGGACTTTGGAAGGGGTAGAATGGGGACCCATAGTCCCGTTTATATCAACGGGTCGATGGTGGAGAGGGTCAAGAGCTTTAAATTCCTGGGCTTTCTTATCTCTGAAGATCTCTCCTGGTCTGAGAACACGGATGCAATTATAAAGAAAGCATGTTTCAGCGTCTCTACTTCCTGAGAAGATTACGGAGAGTCGGTTTGTCAAGGAAGACTCTCGCGAACTTCTACAGGTGCACAGTAGAGAGCATGCTGACCGGTTGCATCGTGGCTTGGTTCGGCAACTTGAGCGCCCTGGAGAGGAAAAGACTGCAAAAATTTGTAAGCACTGCCCAGTTCTTCATCGGTTTTGACCTCCCCACCATCGAGGGGATTTTTCGCAGTTGCTGCCTCAAAAAGGCTGCCAGCATCATCAAGGACCAATACCATCCAATACACTCCCCGCTGCCTTCAGGTAGAAGGTACAGGAGCCTGAAATCTGCAATATCCAGGTTCAGGAATAGCTACTTCCCCACAGCCATCAGGCTATTAAACTCCTCAAACAAAACTCTGATCATTAATAGCCCATTGCACTTTATTTGTTTATTTATGTGTGTGTATATATATATATTCATTGGTATATGGTCACACTGATCAGTTCTGTCCTGTATTTATTTATGCCTACTAAATTTTGTTGTGATGAAGCAAAGCAAGAATTTTATTGTCCTATCTGGGACACATGACAATAAACTCTCTTGAATCTTGAATCTCTTGAATCTTGACTATGACTCTATGGCATACAAAAAGTGGGTGTCTACAACTGTGACTGTAAGTGTGTGTGCGGAGGCAGGTGGATGGTGGTGGAGACAGATATATTAGTGGCATATTAGAGGATTGTAGATCGGCACATGGATATGCTGGGAAAGGAGGGGCATGGATCATGTGCAAGAAGAGAGAATAGGTTAACTTGGCATGGACATTGTGGGCAGATGGCCCCGGGCCTCCTCTGTACTGTTCTATGTTCCATGTAGGTGACAGAGACAGAAACAAACTGTATTCAATAAGTACTGAGCATGAACTGACAGGATTGTAGTCCTGAGCTAGGAATTGGATCAGCCTAAAGGGGCTGTCCCACTTGGGCGATATAATCCGCAAGTTCTGGCGAGTTTGCCCTCAACTCATACTCCCAGCATGGTCGACACGGGGTCGTAGGAGGTCTTTGTAACTTTCCTTCATGCTCGACAGTAGTCCCCGTGTACTCGAGGCCTCAGCTTGGTTGCGGCGTATTTTTCAACAAGTTGAAAAATGCCCGCGAGTAAAAAAAGGTCGCCATGGAAAAAATCTATACTATTTTTACTCGTAGGTTTAGTCGAAGTAGGTCATAGTAGGTCGGCATGTTAGTCGTAGGTAATCAAGGGTAGTCTAAGGTAGTCATAGATAGTCTTCATCATGGTCGAAGGGAGGTCGATTGAGATCAAAGGAGGTCGTCTTCACTCTCCACTATTCGGTGTCCAATTTTCACGAAGTTAGTCGTAGCTAGTCGTAGGAGGTCGAAGGAGGTCGAAGGAGGTCTTCAACATGAAATGTTTTCAAACTCTCCTAAACTCTTCTAAACTTGCCAATTAGGTCGCCCAAGTGGGACAGCCCCTTAAGTAATTCCTTTAGTGTCTGTATGGACACAATGGATTGGATAATTTTCTGTGATTCTCTAATGGTCATGCATAAAACAGAAGGTAGATAAAAATGTTGGAGAACTCAGCGGGTGAGGCAGCATCTATGGAGCGAAGGAATAGATGACGTTTTGGTTTGACACCCTTCTTCTTATGCATAAAACAGAAACATGCAAGTAATTTACGCACCAAGATAACATTGAGGCACAAATGAACAAAGGACCAAACATTTCCATAGGTCGAATGAAAGAAGGAGGTGGATTTCTTCGAGCATGCAAGTTTGAGTCTAACAGCTCCCATTAAATAATGTGTACAGTAAATTGCGATCCAATATTTAGTTACTCGCTCTACTTCCCTTAAACTCACAGAGGTACTTCAAATGCCGGAAAAGGGCATTGACAAACGATTATTTTCATGTTATTTCATGACTGAATTAATTGGCTTGTACATTAAGTACAGTCATGGGTTGCACATTTGTTTTACAGTATGAGGGGGTGTTTTTACAGGCAAGTATGTATTTTCTTCACCTTTGGAGAATTGTGAGGTCTTTTCACCACTTTTGAAACATTTAATGCCTCTGTCTCTGATTTAGAGAATTTCAGTCAGTAATTCTTTCTCGATCTTAAGTGCAACACATCTTCAAATCCAGTGTTAAAACACATTTGTACTCCCTGGCTTTTGACCATGCCTGAGGCTTTGCTTCTGTTTGTGGTGTTTTTGATGTTTCTTTATTTTACATGTCTTTTCCTACTATTTCTTTTGATTGTTATTTTTGGTGTGTATTAACTTTTTTGTCAATGATGTACAGCACTTTGTTGCAGCTATGTTTGTTTTTAAAGTGCTCTATAAATAAAATTATTATTATTATTATTATTATTATTCTGAAACAATTTCCCCTGGTTCAAGATCCCCCCACTATGGAAAACCCACTCTGCCAGTGCCCCTCAGAATCATAAGTTTTAAGAAGCAGCAGAAGTAACTACATTATATTTTGTTGGTGGTACACTATGAACCAGTGGTGGAGGGAATGAAATGAGTAGACACAAGGAAATGTAAATGCTGTAATCTTGCATAGAATACGAAGTGCTGATGCAACTCAGCGGGTCAGACAGCATCTCTGAAAGGCATGGATAGGTGATGGTTTGGATTGGGAATTTCTTCGGACTGAGTTTGAAGTAGGGTTCCGACCTGAAATGTCACCTGATCCATGTCCTCTGCAGATGCAGCCTGCTTCGCTGAGTTACTTTGCACTTTGTGTTCTACCAATGGAAGGAGTATTTGAGTTGGTGGATGGTTGCCAGTCAGGATAATACCAGGCTTCTTGAGAGTTATTGGACCTGCACTCATTCAGTCAAATGATTAGTATTCTGCCACACAACTCTCATGTGCTTCGTATCTGCTTTAAAAGGGCATCAATTATACCGGTGCCCAAGAAGAGTAAGGTGACGTGCCTTAATGACTATCGACCAGTGGCACTAACGCCAGTGGTGATGAAGTGCTTTGAGAGGCTGATCATGGAGCAAATCAACTCCTAGCTCGACAAAAACCTGGACCCACTGCAGTTCGCTTACCGTCACAACAGATGCGATCTCGCTGGCCCTCCACTCCACATTGGACCACTTGGACAACAAAAACTCATATGTCAGGCTGTTATTCATCGATTACAGCTCGCCATTCAACACAATCATCCCCTCCAAACTGGTTACCAAACTCGCAGAACTGGGTCTCTGCGCATCCCTCTGCAACTGGATCCTCGACTTCCTCATCCACAGACCACAGTCTGTTCGTATTGGTGGAAATGTGTCAGCCTCGATAACAATCAGCATGGGAGCACCTCAAGGCTGCGTGCTCAGCCCCCTGTTGTACTCACTGTATACCCATGACTGCGTAGCCGTTCACAGTGCGAACTCCATCATCAAGTTCGCTGACTACACCACTGTTGTGGGGCGTATCACTGATGGGGATGAGTCAGAGTATAGAAGGGAGATTGAGTAACTGTCCATATGGTGCCAGCGCAATAACCTAGCCCTCAACACCAGCCAAACCAAGGAACTGATTGTGGACTTTGGAAGGAGTAGGAGGGGGACCCACAGCCCCATTTATATCAACGGGTCGATGGTTAAAAGGGTCAAGAACTTCAAATTCCTGGGCGTGCACATTTCTGAAGATCTTTCCTGGTCCAAGAACACTAACGCAATTATCAAAAAAGCTCATCAGCGTCTCTACTTCCTGAGAAGATTACGGAGAGTCGGTTTGTCAAGAAAGACTCTCTCTAACTTCTACAGGTGCACAGTAGAGAGCATGCTGACCAGTTGCATCGTGGCGTGGTTCGGCAATTTGAGCGCCCAATCATCGGCTCTGACCTTCCTTCCATCGAGGGGATTCATCGCAGTCGCTGCCTCAAAAAGGCTGGCAGTATCATCAAAGACCCACAACATCCTGGCCACACACTCATCTCCCTGCTACATTCAGGTAGAAGGTACAGGAGCCTGAAGACTGCAACAACCAGGTTCAGGAATAGCTACTTCCCCACAGCCATCAGGCTATTAAACCTGGCTCGGACAAAACTTTGATTATTAATAACCACTTTCTGCTATTTGCACTTTATCAGTTTATTTATTCATGTGTGTATATATTTATATCATGGTATATGGACACATTTATCTGTTTTGTAGTAAATGCCTACTAGTTTCTGTGTGCTTAAACAAAGTAAGAATTTCATTGTCCTATACAGGGACACATGACAATAAACTCACTTGAACTTGAACTTGAACTATCTCCTACTTCCATGCTTTTGAGACCCGCACATACTCCATCCCCACAAATTACCAGCAGTGTTAAAGGAGGCCATTTGGCATGTCAATTCCAACCAGCTCTGTACAAGTACAATGAAAATAATGTCACTGGCCTTCTTAAGATGAGATTTCTGCTTCCTTACATCTATCAGGCAATGTTCTGCAAATTTATAAGGATTTGTAGTGTTATTAGCCTGTTGCACAACCAGGGCACTTTAAGCAATTCAGCCAAAAACTGGTATTGAACCCGAGAGAAAGAGAACAGCAAAAGTTGAAATTGTATAAGCATCTGCTCAGTGGCAGCTGAATGAGGATCTGGGACCACATGCTGGAACATCATGAACATGTGTCTCATCATAACATATGATTTACGGCACTGGGCCTGCACTCACTGGAGTTTAGAAGAATGAGGGGGGGTCCTAATTGAAGAGTATCAAATAGTGAAAGGCTTGGATAGAGTGGATGTGGAGAGTCTCGGACTGGAGGTCGTAGCCTCAGAATAAAAAGACGTTTTTTAGGAAGGAGATGAGGAGTCATTTCTTCAGTCAGAGGGTGGTAAATCTGTGGAATTCTTTGCCACAAAAGGCTGTGGAGGCAAAGTCAGTGGATATTTTTAAGGCAGAGATAGATCAATTCTCGATTAGTACGGGTGCAGAGGTTATGGGGAGAAGGCAGGAGAATGGGGTTAGGAGGGAGAGACAGATCAGCCATGATTGCATGTAGGAGAAGACTTAATGCGTCTAACTCTATGAACATGATCATTAGATGAAAACCATATCTAATTGAACAGTGCAGCCAAGAATTCCACTTGAGCACAGCACATAACAGTTATCCATCATTTTATGTTTTTACTGGATTGGACATACCAGGGATATTGTTCACACTGGTGGTTAAATGCCAATGTGATCTTATAACAACATTTCAACAAGATAAAGCTTTCTTATCTATTGTTAGATATTTTTTATTAATTCAGTAACCTGTTGCAAATGAGGAAATAAAGAGTTGTTATGATTGTTAATTTTGTATTTCACAGTACAAAGGAAATATAATATACTAGACTAAGTGGGACCCAACTAACGTTGGGTCCCATGTTCACACGAGAGGGCTGGTACCTCCAGTGCCTTTTTACTTCAATCCAAACCCCCCAAACAACCATTTGCAGGAAGTGCCTTTTTACTTCAAACCCAAACCCTCCAAACAACCATTTGCAGGCAGTGCCTTTTTACTTCAAACCAACCATATTTTTAATTTCAAACCACATTAAGGGCACTCACAGTTGAGTAGATATGTGCTCAGTGTTATTCAGAGCTCAGAGAGACATGACACTCTGGCTTCCTCCATCTTGCAGAGACTGAGTGAGGCACAACACTTCCTGGTTTTATAGTGTTTAAGAGGGAACTGCAGATGCTGGAGAATCGAAGGTTACACAAAAAAGCTGGAGAGAAACTCAGCGGGGTGCAGCAGCATCTATGGAGCGAAGGAAATAGGCAACGTTTCGGGCCGAAACCCTTCTTCAGACTGATCGGGGGCGGGGGTGGGTGGGGACAAGAAAGGGAAAAGGAGGAGTAGCCAGAAGGCTGGGGGATGGGAGGAGACAGCAGGGGGGGCTGAGGAAGGGGAGGAGACAGCAAGGACTAACAAAATTGGGAGAATTCGATGTTCATGCCCCCGGGGTGCAGACTCCCCAAACGGAATATGAGGTGCTGTTCCTCCAATTTCCGGTGCTGCTCGCTGTGGCCATGGAGGAGACCCAGGACAGAGAGGTCGGAGACGGAGTGGGAGGGGCAGTTGAAGTGCTGAGCCACCGGGAGGTCAGCTTGGTTATTACGGGACCGAGCGGAGGTGTTTCGGCGAAACGATCGCCCAACCTCCGCTTGGTCTCACCGATATAGATCTGCTGACATCTAGAGCAGCGGACGCAATAGATGAGGTTGGAAGACATGCAGGTAAACCTCTGTCGCACCTGGAACGATTGCTTGGGTCCTTGAACGGAGTCGAGGGGGGAGGTAAAGGGACAAGTGTTGCATCTCTTGCGGTTGCAAGGGAAAGTGCCCGGGGGGGGGGTGGACCGAGAGGGAAGGGAAGAATTGACAAGGGAGTTATGGAGGGAGCGGTCTTTGCGGAAGGCAGATATGGGGGGAGATGGGAAGATGTGGCGAGTAGTGGGGTCACGTTGGAGGTGGCGAAACTGACGGAGGATTACTTTTTGTATGTGACGGCTGGTGGGGTGAAAGGTGAGGACTAGGGGGACTCGGCCCTTGTTGCGAGTGCGGGGATGGGGAGAGAGAGCAGCGTTGCGGGGTATGGAAGAGACCCTGGTGCGAGCCTCATTTATGGTGGAGGAGGGGAACCCCCGTTCCCTGAATAGTGAGGACATTTCAGATGTCCTGGTGTGGAACGCCTCATCCGTGGAGCAGATGCGGCGTAGACGGAGGAATTGGGAGTAGGGGATGGAGTCCTTACAGGAAGCAGGGTGGGAAGAAGTGTAGTCCAGATAGCCATGGGAGTCAGTGGGTTTATAGTGTATGTCGGTTAGAAGTCTATCACCTGCAATGGAGATAGTGAGGTCAAGGAATGGTAGGGAAGTGTCGGAAATGGTCCAGGTGTATTTGAGTGCCGGATGGAAGTTAGTGGTGAAGTGGATGAAGTCAGTCAGTTGTGTGCGGGTGCAGGAGGTGGCACCAAAGCAGTCGTCGATGTAGCGGAGGTAGAGGTCGGGGATGGGGCCCTGGTATGTATTGAACAAGGATTGCTCGACGTAACCTACAAATAGGCAGGCATAGCTGGGGCCCATGCGTGTGCCCATAGCTACGCCTTGTATTTGGAGGAAGTGGGAGGAGTCGAACGTGAAGTTATTGAGGGTAAGGACCAGCTCCGCTAGGCGGAGGAGAGTGTCAGTGGCTGGGTATGGGTTGCTTCTCTGGTCGAGGAAGAACCGGAGGGCTGTGAGACCATCGTGGTGGGGGATGGAGGTGTATAGTGATTGGACGTCCATGGTGAAGATGAGGGGGTGAGGGCCTAGAGAATTGAATGCGCGGAGACGACGGAGAGTGTCTGAGGTGTCTTGAACATAGGTAGGGAGGGATTTAACCAAGGGTGATAGGATGGAGTCAAGGTATTTGGAAATGAGTTCGGTGGGGCACGAACAGGCGGAGACAATGGGTCTTCCGGGACAATCAGGTTTGGTTTTATAGTCCCTTCCCCCTCCCTCCAGCGGGGGCAGCAGAGAGAATGGCAATTTTTTTTTATAAACATTAATATCTCTCTGACCTTTTATCGATGGGGAAAATCCTCTGGTCCAGGAAGGCGGAGGGGGGCTCTGAACGAGGTGACCAAAAATGACGGCTGTAGGTGGCGGCGTTCACTCGGAAATCGCAGCAAAGTGGGCCAAAAGCGGTCAAGATCAGACTTTTAGTAATATAGATATATAATATTTTCGGAAACAGCCAATTGTGCCCCCCAAAAATTTTTAAATCCCCCCAAAAAATGTACATTTAAAGTGGTGGAAATATACACAACCATAACACCCCTCAATAGAATCAGGATGTGGTTACATATGAAGGAAATGTATAAAATCAATTACTGTCATTTGTGCTTATTAAGTTTAATTAACAGGGGAGTTACCTAATCACCTCCAATTTGATTGCTGGTATGTACAACCTTTTTATTGTTGATTCCGCCAATAAAATGAAACAGTGAATAATTTGTTTTAACTGTTCAAATGCGAAAGCAATAGGATAGAATTTACTGCCTGGAAAACTGGTTTTCTAAATGTACAAATTGTAGCATTTCTATGAAATGTCTCTCTTTTTATTTTAAATGGTATTGTAATTATTTACTTATAAATAATTCTCTAAATGGTGCTTTGTTTTTATTGAAGGGTATTACACATGTGTGGAAGTGATTTTCACATTAAGAAGACAGGTTGGATATTACATGATGGGTGTTTACGCTCCTACTCTTTTGATTGTTGTCCTTTCATGGCTCTCATTTTGGATCAACCCTGATGCGAGTGCTGCAAGAGTGCCTTTAGGTAAACTACTGAAATGGGTGTAAATGTAGAAAATAGTTGCACTGTCCTTTCAATGCCACAGACACATGTGCCATTGTATATCTGCTCACAGAAAAAGTCATGGCAGATTTTTTTTGATATGAACGTTGCAACAAAAAAAAAGTTATTGTAAAACTATTAAACAGCAACCCTCTTATTTATGCACATTGCAAATTCACAGTCATTTTTTTTAATTGTGAATGATGGGGAAGTATTTTAAATGCTTAGCATAGCCTATCAATGACCCCCCCCCCCCCCCCTCCCAATCAATGTTTTATTAATCACAGAATCATTGAAAGTGAATGAATAATTTAAGGGCGGCACAGTTGTTAGAGGCCCAGCGTCAGAGACCCAGTTCAATACTGACCACAGGTGATGCCTGTATTCTTTGTATCCTTTGGGTACTTTGGTTTCTTCCCATATTCCAAAGACGTGCAGGTTACTAGGTTAATTGGTCTCTGCAAGTTGTAAATTGTCCCTGGTGTGCAGGATAGAACTAGTAAATGGGTGATTGTTGGCACAAACCCGGTGGGCCGAAGAGCCTTTTTCTGCGCTGTGTCTCAAACTAAACGAAACATGGCACTTATCAGGCCTTTAGCTATCCCTGATTCTCTGATCGCAGCAGCATAGCTCCTGGTCTATAGGTCATGTAAGAATCAGAAGCAGGATTAGGCCGTACATCTGTACCGCCGTTTGGTGAGAACATGGATGATCTTATACTTCAGTGTCATTTTCCCACACTTCATTACCTTAATATTTAAAGAAAAATGAGCAGTGTGCATCAAATCAAATTGGAAATACTGGAGGGAGTTGTCTGGGCTCTTGAACATGGCACTTTATTTGAGAACAGACAGCATAAGATATAATAAGTGGGGAAGATCGGCTAATTATAGTAAGGGGCATTGCAGTTTTGACAAAATATTACTGAAGTGATTATTACTGAATTCTCTATTACTCTATTATAATACTCTTATTACTGAAGTAATGATTATTACATGTAATTCAGTTGTTTTGCTCCATTATCTGCGTGCAAGTTTTGAATGCAGATATATGTTGATTCTGAGAAATGTTATGTGGTAAAATGTTAAGTTGTTAAAAACGAGATAAGGTACATTTGGGAGAATAAACCCTTTTATTTGATGACAATTAATACTGGCTAAAAAATAAGTAACTTTGATTATTAATTCCCATTTGAGATTTGAATTTTATTATTACATGAAAGCTCTGACATTCTGTGGATTTTTGTTAACCCTCAGCTATATCTTGGCCAGGTGTCAAAGACCACCCAAAAATACTGAGATCCTGATTATGATCATGCAAGGACTATAATGGGTTGAAGCACAGAATCTCTTGCCCAGAGTAGGTGAATTGAGGACCAGAGGACATAGGTTTAGCGTGGAGTGGAAAATATTGAATAGGACTGAGTGGCAGCATTTTCACAGAAAGGGTGGTGGGGGTACGGAACAAGCAGCCAGAGGAGGTACCTGTAGTTGCGGCTGGCATTATTCCAACATTTAAGAAACAGTTAGACAGGTACATGGATAGAACAGGCTTGGGGAGATATGGACAAAACGTAGGCAGGTGGGACTAGTGTAGCTGGGACATGTTAGCCGGTGTGGGCAGTTGGGCCAAGGGGCCTTTTCCATACTCTATCACTCTATGACTCTGACTCTATTAATGTACTGTCCATTGACACCACTGTGCTGAGAGTGGAGTTGGATACTGATAAATGGGAGGCAGAAAGAAACTGGGAACATTTTAGGACCAAATTAATCAGGACCATTTATTTGTAAATTTGATTTATTTAGTGTGACTTATTTGTAAATTTTACGAAAGTGGGCAAAACCAGTTGAAAGTGGCAATGTTGACTTCAGTGTAGTTTTGCACATTCATTGCTGGGGCACTAACCCAATGATATTCTGCTCAATATAGAACCGGCCTGTATTTTTCTTTCCACTCATGCCTTCTTGGCAATATTTCAATGCTAAAACATGTGCATTGAAATTAACCTTAAGATGTAGATAGAGAGATTGAAAGTCGTGTCTACAGGCAACAACAGAATCAGGTGCAGAAGTTGGAAAAAGTCATATATAAACAACATTTATTTTCATGACCAACAGTCAAATCTATGTTAACTATCCAAAGAAATAGCAAAACACACATGTACATTTAAATTCACAAATATAATATTAGAAGAGGTTGATGTGTTAATTTTCTATATTTTTCTATATCACAGGCATCTTCTCAGTCCTCAACTTGTCATCTGAGTGTATGTCTCTTGCAGCTGAACTGCCCAAGGTCTCTTATGTGAAAGCCATGGATATCTGGCTGATTGCGTGCCTCCTGTTTGGATTTGCATCTCTTGTGGAATATGCAGTTGTGCAGGTTATGTTGAACAGCCCCAAAAAAATTGAAGCTGAAAGAGCTCGAATCCAAAAGAAGCTGAAGGCAAAGGAGCAGGCTATTGCCTCTGAAGGAAAAGGAGGTGGAAACTGGGTTAAACCTTCCTCTCAGAATACCGTTAATGGTACAGATACTCCCGTTCATATTAGCACTTTACAGGTAAGAAACCATGAGACTTAACTTTTACATTTAGCCTGAATGCATTAGTACCATGATCTTCCTCATAGTTTATCTTACATGTTAACCAAGGGAATATTGCCGTGATGTTGTTATCACAGCTGGACTTACTTTTATTTTTCTAAGTGTGGGACTCGCTGCAAATATTTATATCACTCTTAGAACTCTCTGCTAACGTGATTAACTTCTGCAGTTACTAAAAGCAGGACTGGCACCTAGGACCTATCAGATGGGGGGTAACCAGTGCCATTTGGCATGAGCCTCATGCCTGTCTGTTTCAAAGGGATCTTGATTTGGGGGCCTCTAAAATTGAGGGGCCTTTACTTGATCTTGGTTTGGGGGCCTCTAAAATTGAAATTGGCCTGGGCCTAAGTTTATCTACGAGAGGGCCTGCTGGCACCTCCCATCTGTTGTAAGGAGAAGCAGGAAGTAAAATTGCTGACTTCTCAATTCGCATAGTTTGGCTCCCATTTGTTTTAGCAAATATTTTTCAGAGAAATTCAGCCAGGTAGTACATACAGTAAGTAAGTAAGTAAGTAAGTTTATTGGCCAAGTATTCACATACAAGGAATTTGTCTTGGTGCTCCGCCCACAAGTAACAACATGACATGCAGTGACAGTCACGAATGACTCAGAAAACACTAAACATTAATAATAATAAAACATTAATGATAAAACACCATTGATCAAGTTTGTGAACCAACAAAATACCAGATCAAAGGGAGGCTACAGATTTTTGGCTGTTGAGTAGAGCAACTACTCATGGATAAAAACAGCTTTTATGTCTGGCTGTGGCAACTTTGGCAGTCCGGAGTCGCCTTCCAGAGGGAAGTGATTCAAAGAGTTTGTGGCCAGGGTGAGAGGGGTCAGAGATGATCTTGCCCACTCGCTTCCTGCTTGATAAATGTAAAGTCATGGAGTCTTTTGCGCATAAATATATCAGGCAGCTAAAGTACCTTTCAGTTCAGGCTGGTGTTAAATCACCTGTGTTATAGATGCTTTTAACCAGAACTAGAGAGGGTGTGTAGGATGGACCTGCAGGTGCTGATTTACACCAAAGATAGACACAAAATGCTGGAGTAACTCAGTGGGACAGGCAGCATTTCTGAGTGATGGAGTCCCCATACAGGACCAACCACCAACAGGATTATCCTGTTTGGAGACTCCATCATTAAGAGATGCTGCTTGACCCGCTGAGTTATTCCAGCATTTTGTGTAGAACTAGAAAAGACTTGGATTTGCTGTTCTATCGCAGGGAATGATAGACTAAACCAGTGTGGCAACCAGGGATCCCTTAGCTCATTCACTGGAGTTTTCATCCACACCCAATGAAGCCCTATAGTTCCACAGCCAATTGTATCTTTATAGTCAAAACCAACAAGGCATCTTAATGCTGAGATATATTTTAAGTGTCTGGACTATCCCAGAGGAGCATCCGACCACAACCAGAGAGCAGTGCTGAACTATTATCTACCTCTTTGGTGACCCTCGGACTATCATTGATCAGACTTTGTTGGCTTTACCTTGCACTAAACGTTATTCCCTGATCATGTATCTATACACTGCAAATGGATCAATTGTAATCTTGTATTGTCTTTCTGCTGACCGGTTAGCACACAACAAAAACTTTTATTTGTTCCTCGGTACATGTGACAATAAACTAAACTGATCAACATTAAATAAACCAGCATTTTGAAGAATAATGGTGATTTGCCCTTGCCATCACTATTTACCATTACAATAATAATAATAATAATAATGTTTATTTATATAGCACTTTTAAACAAAATCACTTTGAACCAAAGTGCTTTACAGAGATTGATTAAACTAATTGAATAGATTAAATGTCAATAAATCCATACAATGAGAGGCATGGACTAAATGCATGAGGTAGAAGTATTCTAATCCATCCCTCTTGCCTTCTCTGCAATTCAATAAATTTAAGGCTGATCTTTTGCCTTAGTCCCAATTTTCTACATCTTTTGATTCCTTTAATAGCCAAATATCAAGCAGTTTCAACCAGTTTAGTTTAGTTTTGAGATATAGTGTGGAAACAGACTCTACAGCCCACCGGGTCCGCGCCGACCAGCGATCCCCGCACACATCAATACTAAGCTACACACACTGGGGATAATTTACATACATAC
This sequence comes from Leucoraja erinaceus, assembly GCF_028641065.1. Lineage (NCBI taxonomy): Eukaryota > Metazoa > Chordata > Chondrichthyes > Rajiformes > Rajidae > Leucoraja > Leucoraja erinaceus. Next base: position 150,660,527 of record NC_073377.1, read on the forward strand.
GTCTTTGGAGTGTGGGAGGAAACCGAAGATCTCGGAGAAAATCCACGCGGTCACGGGGAGAACGTACAAACTCCGTACTGCCATCACCCGTAGTCTGGATCGAACCCGGGTCTCCAGCGTTGCAAACGCATTAAGGCAGTAACTCTACCGTTGCGCCACCGTGCCGCCCTGAATCAAGAAATCCAAAGATTCACATCCGTCTGAGATCATAGATCATGGAATACACAGGAACAAGCCCTTCAGCCCACAATATCTCTGCTGAACATGATGTCAGGTTAAGCTCCTCTGCCTACATGTGATCCACATCCCTCCATTCCCTGCTATATCCATGTGCCTATCTAAAGGCCTCTTAAATATCATTATTGTATGTGCCTCCACAACCACCCCTGGCAGCACATTTCACACATCCACCACTTTCGGTGAAAAAAAAAATTGCCTCGCCCTTCTTTAAAATTTGCGACTCGCACCTTAAATCTATGCCCTCTAATCTTTGACATTTCCACCATGGGGAAAAAGGTTCTGCATGTCTACTCTATCTTTGCCTCTTTTTATATATGTCTATCAGGTCTCCCCAAAGCTTCTGTATTCTGGAGGAAACAATCCAAATGTGTCCAACGTCTTTTCATCTAAAATTGCTTTACAAGTAAATTTTGAATGGCCGATTCTTTACTTTGAGATCTTAACATACTATATGTTTCTTGACATGGCAGCCAGGGGAAACATCAACGTCACATCTATCCTGTCCAGCATCTGAAGAATGTGTGCATTTCAATAAGATTACTTTTTAAGGGCCTGTCCCACTTTCCCGAGTTTCTCACGAATTCTCCCGAGTTTTCCCCTTGATTCAAACACGGTGAATGACGGTAATAGCCAGCCGTAGGTACTCGGGGCTATTTTTTTTTACTCGTGGACATTTTTCAACCTGCTAAAAAAACGTCCCGACTTACCTGATGCCCCGAGTACATTTGGCTGGCATTACGAGCCGCTACGAAACATCTACGGACTCCTACGGCCTCGCTACAGACATTCTCCGAGTTTGAATCAAGGGGAAAACTCAGGAGAATTCGTGAGCAACTCGGGAAAGTGGGACAGGCCCTTTAATCATTTAAACTCTTCTCATATGGTAAACCTGTCATCCCCAGGAATCAGTCTGGTGAACCTGTGCTGCACTCTCTCTGTTGCAAGTGATTCCTTTCCAAAGGTAGAGACACCTGATCTGTCTACGATATTCCAGATGTAAGCTCACCGGGGCACTTTGTAATTGGATCAAGACGTCTTTGTCCTGCTACTCAAAATCTTGTACAATGAAGGCCAGACAACTATTCTACTTCCTAATTGCTCGTTGAACCTCGATGTTGACCTTCAGTAATAAGTATATAAGGACTTCCAGGTCCCCCTGAACAACACTGCTTATGATTGAAGTTTTTTTCTCTCTGAATGTAAATGCATGAGCTCACATTGCGTGAGATACAGGCAGTATGGACAAGCAGCAACACAAAGAGTATACCAGCGGCACAAGGAGTATACACTGCTGTGCATGATGGTCAGAATGGGCCAATACCTGCAGGATTCAGTCATAGTCATACAATGGAAATAGGCTCTATGGTCCAACTTGCCCACACCAACCAACATGTCCCATCTACACTAGTCTAACTTGCCTGCTCTTGGCCCATATCCCTCTAAACCTGTCCTATCACCAGTCTAATTGCCTCTTAAAGGTAGCCTCAACTACCTCCTCCGGTAGCACGTTCCATACACCCATCACCCTTTGTGTGAAAAAGTTACCCCTCAGATTCCTATAAAATCTTTCCCCCTTCACCTTAAACCTATGCCTTCTGGTTCTCGATTTCCCTACTCAGGGAAAGAGACTCAATGCATCCACCCGAGATATTCCTCGCAATGATTTTGTGCTCCTCTATAAGATCACCACGCATCCTCCTGCACAGCAGGGAATAGAGTCTCAGCCTAATCAACCTCTCCCTATATTTCAGACCCTTGAGTCTTGGCAACATCCTTGTCAACCTTCTCTGCACCCTTTCCAACTTGACAACATTTTCCCTATAATATGGTGTCCAAAACTGAACACAATACTCTACATGCGGCCTCACCAATGTCTTATTTAACTGCAACAATACCTCCCAACATCTATACTCAATACTGATGAAGGCCAATGTGTCAAAAGCCTTTTAGACCACCCCATCTACCTGTGACGCCACCTTCAAGGAACTATGTACCTGCACTCCTACATCTCTCTGCTCTACGACACATCCCAGTGTCGTACCGTTCACTGTGTAGGTCCTGCTCATGTTAGCCTTTCCAAAATGCAATACCTCACATTTCTCTGTATTAAGTTCCATCACTGCATTAAAGCAGAAAGCAGAGGCATGGCATGGTGGCACAAAATCAGAGTTGCTGCCTTGCGACGCTTGCAGCGCCGGGGACCCAGGTTCGATCCGGGTGCTGTCTGTATGGAGTTTGCACGTTCTCCCCATGACTGTGTGGGTTTTCTCCAAGATCTTCAGGTTCCTGCCACACTCCAAAGGCATACAGGTTTGTAGGTTCATTGGCTCGGTATAAGTGTAAATTGTCCCTCGTGTGTGTAGGATAGTGTTAATGTGCGAGGATCGGTGTGGACTGATCTACTTAGTATTTGACATTCAAACAAATTACTGGCGTGGTGTCTTTGGACTTTACGTTAGAGGTACAGCTCGGAAACATACCCTTTGGTCCTCCGTGTCGGCACCACCAGCGATCATCCCGTACGCTAGCACTATCCGAGACACTAAGGACAATTTACAATTTGATCAAAGGCAATTAATCTACAAATCTGTACGGAGAAATTTCTCACAGTCTTAACCAGCTAAGTGATCGGTAAGAGAAAACATTGTTAATTACTCATACACAGTCACTGATCATTATTTCCATTTTTCATTGGAAAGATGACGGAGACTTCTATCCTTTGCTACAAATGATATTGTAAAGTCAGTGGGTGGAGTTCCAGGAAAGGGCTTTATAGCTCATTCCGCCACCAGATCCAAACATTATTACATACCTATAATACAAAGAGAAATGGAGATTTGGAATCTGACATTTCCCAACTAGATACACAGTTTATTACATTACATCTATTATTGATTATGTTTAGCTTAGAGATAAAGTGCAGAAATAGGCCCTTTGGCCCACCGAGTCTGTGTTGGACCAGCGAAACTCTAGCACTATCCTGCACACTAGAGACAATTTTACAATTTAAAACTAAACAGATGCTTTGCAGATGGATTGCCCACGTGCTAACTGATACTGCAATACTGGACTATTTCTGTGCTAAACAACAAAAGCAGCATGATGCTGAACAACAAAAGCAACAGGGTGGTGAATCTATGGAATTCAGGGCCACAGGCGGCTGTGGAGGCCAAATCGATGGATATTTTTAAAGCGGAGATTGACAGATTCTTGATTAGTAAAGGTGCCATGGGGTTATGGGGCGAAGGCAGGAGAATGAGGTTGAGAGGGAAAGATAGTTCAGCCATGATTGAATGGCCGTTGACTTGATGGGCCAAATGGCCTAATTCTGCTCCTAGAACTTATGAATTTATGAACTTATGTTCAACAATAGACAAGACAATAGAACTTACAACCAACAAATCAGATCTAAGCTCTACAAACCTACCATACGTGAATGATCATAGACAATTAACCAGCTGAAAGGAGAAAGAGGACATGATGAGGGTCTGGCACAGTATGTGACTTCTAAAGGGCCTGTCCCACTTGACAATATTTTCGGCGACTGCCGGCGTCATATCAATGTCGCCAAAAGATTTTGAACATTTCAAAACCCAGCAGCGACAAAAAAAATGTTGCCACACTTGAAAAAACCCCGCGCGTCAATACGTCATCATGCCGCGTCACCACCACATCACGCTGCAAATGTTTCGGTGACCTGATACGCCAGTCAATGATGCCGGCAGTCAAAAAATAGACACCAAGTGGGACAGGCTGAAGTATCGGTAGACTTGTTCAGCCAGAGTGCTGAAATGATCCATATTCCAACCCCAGAAATGGCTGAGAACAGTGGGTACTGCAAGAGACATGGGACCAGATCACACCACAGCTGACCTGCACTCCAAAACTACAGAGCAGTTAGGGATGCTGCAAATGCTGGCTTTCCATTGACACGCTCATCACATTATTAATTAAATCAAAATAAGTAGGACTATTACAAAATTAAACTTACAATATTCTTAATTTTTGTTGCAGAGTATTTCCCAACCATTCAAGTATTAGCATCTTATTTGCTGGTTTTCTTCTGGAAGATCCTAATTCTGTCAGAATAGGGTTTTATTAAGATAACAGTTGCTGACACATGCATTACCTTATTACCAGGTTGAAGAAGGCATTGGTCTGAAACATCACCCATTCTCTCTATCCAGAGATGCTGCCTGCCCTGCTGAGTTCCTCCAGCATTTTGTGTCTATCTACCAGATTATATCACGGTTCATTGATATTTTACCAATAGATTTCATTGCTTGGAATCTAAGGAATAATATTTTGATACAAATTATCTATTAAGAGCTGGTTCTGATACTTCAGCACTAACTAATATCTCAATTATTGGGATTCTATCAAGATGGTTCAGACTAATTTCTTATGGGGCACTGGCATTATTTCATCAATCTTCTAATCGTTTTGAAGTGCAAACAAAGTACACAGTGTGCTGTGGTAACTCCGCAGGTTGGGCAGCATTTGCGGGGGGGAATGGATTGATAACATTTTGGGTCTGGACCCTCCTTCAGGCTGATTGTGGTGGACTAGCGATGGTGGGGGGGGGGGGGGGGGGGGAGAGAGGAAAGCTGGAAAAAGAGAGGATGGGGCAAGACAGAGCCCGGCAAGTGATAGGTTGATACAGATGAGGGCAGGCAGATCGGGAGTTGTGTGGGGTTAGTGACAAAGGCTCGGGATGAAAAAGGGACAATTGAAGATAAGGAAAGAAGGAGTGAAATGTGAAGTTAGACAGAGGAATATAGGTGGAAAGGGACGGGGGGGGGGGGGGGGGGGGGGGGGTAGGAGGGAAAGAGGAGTGGTATAGTGGGAGAAATGGATGTGCACAAGTTCACAAGTTATAGGAGGAGAATTAGGGTCCACTCCGCCATTCAATCATGACTGATCTCTGCCTCTTAATCCCATTTTCTTGTCTTCTCCCCATAACCCATGACACCCGTTCTAATCAAGAATTAGTCTATCTCTGCATTAAAAAATATCCACTGACTTGGCCACGACAGCCCTCTGTGGCAATGAGTTCCACAGATTAACTACACTCTGACTAAAGAAGTTCTTGTGCACTGGGGATGGGCACAGAAAAGGGAGATGGGATTGGGGGTATTACTTAAAATTGAAGGATTCAATGTTGATACTGTTAGGTTGTCAGCTACCCAAGTGGAATATAAGGTTTAGCAGCTCATATATTTTGTGATTTCTTAATTTGTTCAAATACTCCTCCTTGTTTCTGAAAATTATGAAAGACAAAACATTGACTTTAGTGTCAATTGTCAAAGAATGGATCGACTGGTCTTATATTCCCTGGAATTTAAAACGATGAGATGGGATCTTATGGAAACATATAACATTCTTAAGAGATTGAACAGGCTAGATGCAAGAAAAATGTTCACGTTGGGGGAGTCCACAACCAAGTGTATTACCACAGTTTATGAATAAGGGATAGGCCATTTAGGACTGAGATGAGGAAAAACCTTTTCAGCCAGAGAGTTGTGAATCTGTGGAATTATCTGGCACAGAGTGCAGTGAAGGCCAATTCTCTGGATGTATTCAAGAGAAAGATAGATATAGCTCTTAGGGCTAATGGAATCAAGGGATATGGGGAGAAAGCAGCAACGGTGTACTGATTCTGGAGGATCAGCCATGATCATATTGGATGGCGGTGCTGGCTCGAAGGGCCAAATGGCCTACTCCTGCACCTATTTTCTATGTTTCAGTCAAACCATCTGTGTGACAATCACGCATTTACTGTTTTTGGAAGCATTCAGTAGTCAAACCAGGTTGTGTGGTGTACTTGCCTCCAAGCGGACCTTTCATTCTTATCCAGATTTACCCAAATTAAACTCAATGACTTCCCTGCACATGTTTGTTGTCATTTCACTGTTTGCCATATGATTCACATAACAAGATGTTTTAAATTAAGTGTTAGGTTTGTTTTAGGTAAAATCATGTAATGAGGCATTATCATAACAAATTGTAATGCCCTTTACATATTTTAATTACCATGTTTCCTTTTTCCTCGGGGAAGGTTATTTCACGATATCACTACGTGGAATATTTCCCTGTAAATTATCCCAGCTTGTACTTTCAGCAGATGTATAGTGAGGCCCACAGTAATCATTGATTCTTGTAAAAATTATAAGTAGTGATTTCAAGATTATTAATGCAAAAGCTTTGCACTTCATTCAATGTCTTGCCTCCTGTTAGTCTCATGTCAATTTCCACGATTGTGGGGTAGTATTAATGTCGAGTGAGTGTACTATGCATGAGGTTCCCAGCACCTGAAATGAATATTATTTGACAGAATATTTACATATTCTGATCTCAGATCTGCTAAAGTAAATTGAATCTGTTATAAAAGGCACATGTCATATTATCAAGAGACACTTCAGCACCCTGAAGCCCATTTGGAAAGAAGTTTTATGCAGCCATCTGTTATCATTAATGCATGCACATCTGTAACCAATAGAAACTTCCCTTTGATGTTCAAATGATAGCATCAATTGAGTACACTATGGAACCTTTTAAAGGAAGTGTTCAGTCGATTGAACTTAGAGTTCGATGAAGATAGCCCGCAGTAACAGAGAGAAATCTAGTTCTTTCTTCAGTCAAAAGTTGAACTGTGAGGCTATTGATAGGCAGGTGTACCTGTTTTACAATGTTACCTCATCCAAAGCAAACCACAAATGTAATCAGTAATAATACATATAATGTATTAAACTGTGTATCTAATTGGGAAATCTCAGATGCAAATCTCCATTTCTGTTTGTGTTATAAGGATGTAATAATACTTGGACCTGCTAATTATGAAGCTCTTTCCAGGAACTCCACTCACTGACTTTCCAGTATCATTTGTAGCAAAGGATAAAAGTCTCCACCACCTTTCCGATGAAAAGTGCAAATAGTCAGTGATTGTGTGTCGATCATTAACTACCATTACAATGTTTTCCCCTATCGATCAATCAGCTGGTTAAGACTGTGAGAAATGTCTCTGCACAGGTACCTGTGGAATCTATGGTAGTGACCTTGAGCATCTGTGTGGGAAGCAATGTGTTCCCTTGGAGTGTCTCCCACTGAGACATGCAATGGATAAGTCTGGGGAATTGCAATATGGACCTGGACCCTCCAGTGTGCTGCTCATGCAGCTGGTCAACTTCTCCAGCTGTGTTGCCAACTGCACCAAACTGCCCCAAGTCATTTACAATGCCCACAGCATCACCTGATGCTCAGAAACCATTGTATTTTTAATAAATACCATTGACTAACACATTCCTGGCTTCTTCCTCCATTGATGATAATGCCTTCCTCCTTATGTGCCATCAACAATTGATGATGCGTAATCTTGTACTTGGTATCTTCCAGTCCAGTCTCCATTCTGCTCCGGAAATGTATATCTCTCAGTTCATACATGCCAGGCGTGGAAGGGATGCAAAACACAAAGTGCAGGAGTAACTCAGTGGGTCAGGCAGCATCTGAGGAGGGAATAGACAGGAGACATTTCGGGTCAGGAGCTTTCTTCAGAACCTACCCGACACCTTACCTGTCTGTTCCCTCCACGGATCCTGCCTGACCCGCGGAGTTACATTGTGTTTCACTCACGAATTCAGCATCTGCAGTTCATTGTGTCTCATGGAAGAAGTGCAGATGTGCTGGCGAATAAGGGCTTCATCTTCCAGAATTTAGAGCAGAGGGACTGATTGCTGAGACTGAGAGGAAAATGAGTGATGGAAGGGTGGTGTGGAGAGCGATTGGTGATGATTTTAAAAAAATGATTTCCTGAGGAGATTGTATCTCTGTTTCATTAATAGAATCATCAATATACCATAGGAGGCCCCCCCCCCCCCCCCCCCCCCCCCCCCCCCTCCCTCCTTCTTAGTTTAATTTTAGATTAGTTTAGTTTAGTTTAGCCCATCAAGTCTGCGCCAACCAGTGATCACCTGTACGCTAGTTCTGTCCTACACACTAGGGACAATTTACAGAATCCAACCAATCTACAAACCTGTATTTCTTGGGAATGTGGGAGGAAACTCCGTACAGACAACACCCGTAGTCGTGATCGAGTCCGGGTCTGGAATGCAGCAACTCTACCGCTGTGCCACAGTGCCACCACACCACACATTGAGTGAATATCTGGAAAAGCTTTTTCCTCATCAGCAGCTGAAGTCCTGTATTTGGGCTTAACCTGCATAGCTGTGTCTCTCCAAGGTCTTGAGAAATGCCTTCTGTTGACATGACCAGAGTAGATTGCTGCACTGCTTTTGATACCATGCAACCCCCTCTGAACAGTGGTGTCTAGAGCCAACTTGGCAGCTATGTGATGATCCACTGGAGCACAAGTAGTGGTAAGCCAACGTGAGTGAATATGCATGCTGTGATGTCAGCTAGTAAAGAGTGTATCATGGGTGTTTCTATAGGTGTGCTGATTTACAGGGCTGCCCCAAGCTCCTCCAACCTACTTGCTGTTAAGTACATTCTTTCTAACACAATCCCAAATGCCTCTTTTTGTAGCCTGGCCTGTGAATGTCCTCATTTGAATCTTTGAGGCAGAATCTATGCATCATCTGAATTGATTCTTGAACTGTTTTCAGGGGAAGGTTCAGGCGAGGGGAAGAACATTAAGTAGGAAGGAACATGCAAGGATGAAAATGCCATGTGAAAAGGGTGATAATCAAAGTGAAAGGAATTGAGAGGAGATCTCCAATTTGTAGTGCATCTCTCCAAATAGAATCAGAGTATAAAAAGATAGGAAAAATCTGCAATCAAAGGCTCTTTGTTTATATACACAGAATTCAACTGCTGTTCCTTGTGTCTGCAAACAGCATGAAACAGTGTGATCTGAGAAAGGGACTTGGTTACAAGGTGATGAGGCTTGGACCTGAAAATTGCAGAGTTCTTAATATTTTTTTAAAAAACCTGCTGGAGGAACTCAGCTGGTCAGTGCAGAGGAAGGATTTCGACCAGAAATATCGACTATTCATCTCCCTCCCCAGATGCTGCCCGATCCGCTGTGTTTCTGGAGCAGATTGTTTTTTTGTTGCTCAAGGTTCCAGCATCTGCAGTCTCTTGTCCCTTACTTAACATTTCAGGGTGGGTAGAAAGCAAAACATATGTCAGATAGCTCCATTATTAAAGGATGTATAAATGATCTAGATGATGAAATGTAGAATCAGTTTAAGTGGAGGTAAATATAAATGAAAATGAGTCACTTGTGGAAGCGGTCTGCAGGTCCCATTAATATAGTTAATGAATAGGACAGAGTATAAATTTATAAATAGCATGAGCGTGGGAGGAATGTTACTGTAATTGTCATATAGTGTATAAAATCATGAGAGGAATAGATCGGGTAGATGCACAGGGTCTCTTGCCCAGAGTAGATGAATCGAGGATCAGAGGGCATAGGCTTAAAGTGAAGGGGAAACAATTTAATAGGAGTCTGAGGGGTAACTTATTCACATAAAGGGTGGAAGGTGTATTGAATAAGTTGCCAGAGGAGGTAGTTGAGGTAAGGACTATCCCAACTTTTAAGAAACAGTTAGTTACATGGATAGGAGAGGTTTGGAGGGATATGGACCAAATGTGGGCAGGTGGGACTAGTGTAGCTGGGACATGTTGGCCGGTGTGAGCAAGTTGGGACAAAAGGCCTTTTTTCCATACTGTATCTCATTCTAGTTGAGGCCACTAGATTGGACTATAACCAAGTTAGTTAGAAGTAACCTTAATAACTGTTCAGATCAGGGGGTCAAAGAACATGTACGGGATACTGAGTTGGATATTGCCAGAATCAATTGAAAGTTGGTGCAGATCTGGTCATATGCCTAATGAGACTAATTTCTATGTTCTATTTTCAAAGAAAAGGATCCTTTGAGGGGAGGACCAAATGTGGGAGGTGGGACTGCATGCTGGACATGTTCACAGTCAACTTTGAAAAGGGCCTGTTTCCATACTGTCATTTGGACTCCAGGTGACACACCAAGTTAGCTTAACCTGAATAATGGTTCAGATAAAATATTCAAAGGCATGTTTCACAGATATTGCAGCATCAGTGGCCTGGGAAATCTCATATGTAATGAGACTGGAATAATTACTCAAAGAAAATGATCCTTTGAAGTACATTTGCATGCTGGAATTTCTTTGTAATTTTCAAAAAGGAGAAATTTAGGTTTGGACCAGGTGTTTTTAACTTGAATAATGGCAAACACAAAGGCATGATCACAGAGTTGGCATCAGTGGCCTGGGAAATCAATTGAGAAATAAGACAGCAGACAAGCATTGAAGTACATTGCAGCAAATCCTTTGTAATTTTCAACAAAGATATACTCTATTGAGACATAAAGACTATGGAATGATTGACCCATCTGTGACCAATTATGGAATTTAAGGATAGTGTCCAATATTGAAAGGAAGGCAATATTCTGAGCATGCTGACAACTTTATTCTGTACTCTGTTTCTTTCCCTTTGCTCTTCCGATGGTATATGAGCTTGGTTTGATAGTATTTATGTATTGTTTTATGATTGTATTATCTGATTTGACTGGATCGGATGCAAAAAATCTATTCACTGTACCTCGGTACACATGACATTAATAAACCTAAATCTAAACCTAATTTAGTAAGGTTCAGGGGAACATTGAAACCTGGGCCCCAGGGAGTATTGAGGGTTTGGTGGGTCGAACCTAAACCTTAGTCTACACATTAGTAGTGATCCAGAAGATTAGTGTAGTGTAGTTTAGTTTAGTTTTAGTACAGAAACAGGCCCTTCGGCCCACCGAGTCCTCGCTGACCAGCAATCCCTGTACACTAGCAGTATCCTACACACAAGGAACAGTTTTGAATTCTTACCGAAGCAAATTAACCAACAAACCTGTACTCTTTCGAATGTGGGAGGAAACCGGAGCTCCCGGAGAAAACCCACACAGTCACGGAGAGAATGTACAAACTCTGTACAGACAGCTTCTTCCATAGGCAGGATCAAACCTGGGTCTCTGGTGCTGTAAGGTGCTCTGGTACTCTACAGCTGTGGCACCGTGTTGCACCTTAGTCCACACTGACAAGCGATCATCCATATACTAGTTTTCTCCTACACATTAGGGACAGTTTAAGAAGCCAATTAACCTACAAACCTGCACATCTTTGTGGTATGGGAGGAAACCAGCGCACCCAAAGAAAGCCCACACGGTCACAGGGAGAACGTGCAAACCCCATACAGACAGCTCCCGCAATCAGGATCGAACCCATGTCTTTTAGAGGCTTTTAGAGCTCTCCCGAGTTTTAAAAAAATCAAACTCGTGATAAGCACAGAGAATGAACGTAGCGGGTACTTCGGAGCACGGGGACGTCTCTTAGCGGCTCGTAACGCTAACGGCAGGTACTCGGGAAGACTCGCTAACGGCAGGTAAGCACGGGAAGACTCATGAAGACTTTTCAACATGTTGAAAAATGTCCATGAGAGCCCTGAGCACCGACGTGTGGCCATTACCGTAAATCTCTGGAGTTCGAATCAGGGCAAACTCGGGAGAGCCCTTGGAATGAACTCGTACTGTGGGACAGTGCTTTAAGTAGTGAACATCATAGAACAGTACAGCACAAGAACAGGCCCCTAATCTCTGTGCTGAACAAGATGTGATGATAAACTGATCTCCTCTGCCTGCACGTGATCCACGTTCCTCCATTCTTTGCATATCCATGTGCCCATCTAAAGCCTTTTAAATTCTACTACTGTGTCTGCCTCCATCACCATCCCTGGCAGTGTCTTCCAGGCACCCACCATCCTCTGTGTGAATAATATGTCCCCCCCACATCTCCTTTAAACTTTGCTCCTCTCACCTTAAAGCCATGCCCTCTAGTCTTTGACATTTACACCACTGGAAAAGCCTCTGGCCTTATCTACCATCCACCTTAATTGTGCCACTCATAATTTTATATACTTCTATCAAGTCTCCCCTCAACCTTTGACATTGCAAAGAACACAATCCAAGTTTGAGGAAGAGTCCCAATCTGAAACACCATCTGTCCATTTCTCTCCACAGATGCAACGTGAGTTCCTTCAGCCGTTTATGTTTTGCTCCTCAATTCTATTGTTCCTTTTTGTTATTACAACCTTCAATATGTATTCCAGCATTTTTCTTGACACCGATGTTAGGCTAACAAGTCGGTAGTTCCTTATTTTCTCGTTCCCTCCTTACTTAAATATTGGAGTTATATTTGCTACTCTCCAATCCACAGGAGCAGTTCTAGAATCCACGATGCTAACCAGAGCATTCACTTTCAAATCTTCGGGATATAAATCATCAGGTTCTTCGTTTTCATCATCTTTCAATCTTACCCACCTCTCTGGTATTTTTCTTTTGATTTATTTATTTTGGTTCCTTAATCTCCTTTTTCTGATTCTCTAATATATTTGGCAGGATTTGTGTGCTTTCTATGAAAACAAAGTAAAGATGTTTTTTTTCTGAAATATAGCTGACTTCTGATGGATCTTAACAAGATAATTAGTGCAAGATTGTTTCTCCCTCTGGAGGCATTTACTATTAGAGAGCTTGTTTTCAGAATAACAGTCTGTCTATTTAAGAATAAGAACACAAGAAAATAGAAGCAACAATAGACTGTCTGGCCTCAGCAGCCAACATGATCATGGCTGTTCCACCCCAGACCGCATTTCCTCCTTTGGGTCAGCTCTTCATATCATCGCATGCCATTAAGGTACTTGGACAGTTACATGGATATGAAAGGTTTGAAGAATATGGGCCACGCATTGGGCAAATGGTACTAGCTTGGATGAGGCATCATTGTTGGCATGGACAAGTTGGGCCGAGGGGCCTGTTTCCGTGATGTATGATGCTATGATTCTATTCGAGGGAGATGCTTGAAACTACTGTGCTTGTCTGTTCTTGGGATCTTCTGTCTTTGGGCTTGTGATACCTATGAAATTCACCCTCCAGGTGCTTCTTTTTTGTATTTTCAGAAACTTTTAAAGATCAGGACAATGGAAGAATTTAAGCAGACTTCTTTTGCAATATTTGCTGCAAAACATTTTACATTAATTTTTTAGAAGAGGAATTAGATTCCCTGTCCCTGAGGTGACTGCAAATGGTTCAGCAAAGAATTTGAGTTTTCCAATATCTCTCAACTAAGTTTTGAGCATTGTTGGATACTAATGGATATAGAAATGTCCCTATTTTGTTAGAGAAAACATCTGATGGCAGGTGGAAATATGACTATATAGAATGCAGTTGTTTTTGGAAAAGTTTCAGATTAGTCTGAAACAACATGACTTTCTCAGTGAGGTCAGAAACAAGTTGTTTCTTGCCCTGAAGCAGAGCATTCATACCATTAAGGTGGGCCTGGTAGTGTAGACAGCTAGATCGCAAAGCTGGTGAGTAAACTCCAAGATATGGTATGTGGGAGCGGCATCATAGAAGCAGATAACTCCAAATTATGTGCTGTTGTTTCAAAAGGGAGGAAGGAATAAAATGAGCAAAATACAAGCCAGAACAACCATTAATTTAAAAGGCACGGATTAACCATTAGAGTCAGCGAAGGCTGTAGAAGGACATTTCTGACTGACCAACCTACGGACATTTTTGAGAAGATAACAAGAAGGGCCAACGTGGTTTATATAAATTTTAGCATGATAAATGTTTTGCATAATGTTCATGAAAATGTAAAACCTCACAGGATCTAAGAGATGGTGGAAAATTGGACCCTAGTTTGGCTCAGCTTGTGTTAAGAGGCAAACGGTCATGATTAAAAGATATTTTTGGAATGAAAGCTTATCAAGAGATTACACATGGTCCAGTGAGTGGTCGTCTTCTTTTTGTACTGTATATTAATTATTCAGACTTAATAGTAGGTAGCATGATAAAAAAAAATGTAGAATTTACTATAATCAGCATGTCCATGCTGACTACAAAGTGCCTTTCCATGCTGATCCTATTTTCCAACACTTGGCTTGTAACCTCCTGTGCTTTGGCAATTCAAGTGCTTTTCAAGATACATCTTAAATATCAGTGCCTCCCTCTACCACAGTGCACGCTCTAGGAACCTCTACATTCCAACCTCTCGCTGGGTGAAAGAAAATTATTCCTCAGATCCCTGCAAAAACCTTTTGTAAACCCATGCCCCTGATTTTAGATGTCTACTATGGGGAAATAATTGTTCCTATCTACTTTTTGGTATCTCTCATAATACCTCCCCCCGTCACCCCCCAAATCTCCCCATCAAAGAAAAATAAGCTGATCCTTTCTCTCATAACGGAAATATTCCGTCACAGTCAACATAGTGGAGAATGTCCTCCATTTCTTCTCCAATGCATCATGTCCTTTCCATAGATGGTCACCAAATGTTCCCACAGTATTCTAATTGTGTTCTAAATAGTGTTTTGTACAGATGTACCATGACCCCCAGCTCTTATATTCCATGCCCCCATTGCTCTAGACAATTTTTCCAATTGCCATCGTGACCACCTTGTCTACCTGTGCCGTCACATTCACCTCCCTTGACCTTTTACACTAGTCCCTTTATTCAATAGTCCTTAGGGCCCTACCAATCATTACATATGCCCTAGCTCTATTTATTCTCCGAAAATGCACAACCTCACCCTTAGCAGGATCAATTTACAACTGCTGTTGCTCTGCCCATCTTATCAAGTTCTCAATGTTGTCTTGTTGCCTAAGACGATCCTTCTTCCCATCGACAGCCTGACCAGGTTTCATCACATTCCCAAACTTGCTAATCATACTTTGTATGACCAGATCAAAATCATCAGTGTATAAAACAAGCAGCAAATGTTACTGGAAACCTATAACCGTGGAGCACCATGATTATAGGCTTACAATCACAAAAAGAACAATTGCATCCATGAGATGCAGGGAATTGCAGATGCTGGAATCTTGAGCCAACATAAAATGCTGGAGTAACTCAATAGGTCAAGGGGTATCTGTGGAGGGAATGGACAGGAGATGTTTCAAGTTGGAACAATTCATCTGACTGACCGTAGTAGCGGTGGAGAGAAAGATGAAAAAAAGTGATGGGGGTGAGACAAAGCTTAGCAAGTGATAGGTGGATGCAGGTGTGAGGGGAGAAGGGTTTGATTCACAATGGGTGGACAAAGACTAGAGATGAAAGGACTCGTAAGGGTCACAGACAAGGAGAGGAGAGAAGCGTGAAGCCAGAGGGAGGGACATCGATGGAAAGGTTCAGGGTGGGGGATTAGGGAAGGGGTGAGCAACTAGGTGGTAGGATGGAGCACGGGATAGGAGGAAGCGGGTGAGATGGGGTTTTTACTTCAAAATTGGAGAATTCAATATCCCTACTGTTGGGGATGTAAGCCAGCCAAGCAAAATATGAGATGCTGTTCGTCCAGTTTGTATGTAGTCTCAAGATGGCAATGGAGGAGGCCCAGCTCAGAAACTATGTTATGTGAATGGCAGACTGAGCACAAGTGTTCGATGAAATGGTTACCCAGTCTATGTTTGATCTCGTCTATATATATATATATATGAGCCCACATCAGGAGCGTTGAAGAGGTGCTTGTGAACCTCTATCTCATCTGGAACAGTTGCTGTGATCCCTGGATGGAGGTAAGTGAGGAGGTGTGGGTGATATATCTCCTGCGGTTGTAGTGGAAAGTAGCGGAAGCACCGGGGAGTGGGCAGGTTGAGTGGCAAGCGATGAGTGAACCAAGGAGTTGCGGAGGGAATGGTCTCGGTGGGCATTGGATGCTAAATTTGAAGAACTTTAATGTAATAATCACGCAACATAAGCTTTCTCACTGTACCTCGATACACGTGGCAATGCACTAGATTAGAACTAGAAGTTCTTGAAGAGCAGCAACCAGTTCCTGGGTGACAACATGGATCTCTGTAAAGCTGTGATGAGACAAAGTTAGGCTCCGTCCTGACACTGAGTCTACTATGTGACTGGCTGAGTGCCAATCCTTGCACAGAAGGGTGGTTCATCTCCAGATCAAGCGTGGTCTTCTCCTTGCTCTGCACAACTTTCTGTGAGGTGCAAGGGTTGGACACCTCCCACTGTTATCTCCAGCATTCGGTCAGACGGACCTGAACGCATTCCATATTTTCTCATAATATCCACCCCATTGAGTCTCTGCCTCTCTCAGGGCAAACCTATTCCCCGACTTATTTCACTGCAACCCATTCTCCCCCACAGCTCAAAGGGGCTGTAGACAAAGGGTGGCACAGTGATGCCGCGGTAGAGCTGCTGCCTGACAGTGCCAGAGACCAGGGTTCGATCCTGACTATGGGTTCTGTCTGTATGGAGTTTACATGTTCTCCCTGTGACCGGGTGGGTTTTCTCCATGTGCTCCGGTTTCCTCCCGCTGCCCAAAGACATACAGGTTTGTAGAGTGTTTAAGAAGGAACTGCAGATGCTGGAAAATCGAAGGTACATAAAAAAGCTGGAGAAACTCAGCAGGTGCAGCAGCATCTATGGAGCGAAGGAAATAGGCAACGTTTCGGCAACGTTTCGGACCGAAACGTTGCCTATTTCCTTCGCTCCATAGATGCTGCTGCACCCGCTGAGTTCCTCCAGCTTTTTTGTGTACCTTCATGTTTGTAGAGTAATTGGCTTTGACAAATTTGTAACTTGTCCCTAATGTGTAGGTTAGTTTTAGTGCATGGAATGATGACTGGTCGGCATGGACTCGGAGGGCCGAAGGGCCTGTTTCAGTGCTATATCTCTAAAGTCTAAAGGACACCACCCTGAATATTTTATGAACCACCTATGTGAGGGATAATTAACAGTAACCAATTAATCTACCAGCTGTATCTCACGTTTGGGTGTGGAAGAAAAGCAGAGCACTGAAGGGAAACCCACGGGGTCACTAGGACATCGTGTAATGTCTGTATAGACAGTGTGAAGGTTAGGACTAAACCAGGGTCATGGCATCTGTGTGTCATCGGCACCAAATGCTACACCACTATGCCACTTATCTAGAGCATGCCAGCTATAATTGTGTGAACCTTCATCTTGCAAATGAAACATAAACCAAAGGAATAGTTAGATCTCAAGCCGGGTGTTGAGCAGCCAGGTTGTTGTCTCTGCGTCAATGTCTGCCAGGCCCTGAGCTCCATTTGGTGGGTGGTAGAGCGGGCACCCAGAGATGACATGGTTGGCTGTCTGTTGTTCTGAATCATACTGGCCCTCTAATAAAAAACTTCTTCTGAGCCACAACATAGAAACATAGAAAATAGGTGCAGGAGTAGGCCATTTGGCCCTTCGAGCCTGTATCTCAATTCAATATGATCATGGCTGATCATCCAACTCAGTACCCTGTACCTGCCTTCTCTCCATACCCCCTGATCCCTTTAGCCACAAGGGCCACATCTAACTCCCTCTTAAATATAGCCAATGAACTGGCCTCAAGCACCTTCTGTGGCAGAGAATTCCACAGATTCACCACTCTCTGTGTAAAAAAATGTTTTTCTCATCTCAGTCCTAAAAGATTTCCCCTTTATCCTTAAACTGTGACCCCTTGTTCTGGACTTCCCCAACATCGGGAACAATCTTCTTGCATCTAGCCTGTCCAACCCCTTAAGAATTTTGTAAGTTTCTATAAGATCCGCTCTCAATCTCCTAAATTCTAGCAAGTACAAGGCGAGTCTATCCAGTCTTTCTTCATATGAAAGTCCTGACATCCCAGGAATCACTCTGGTGAACCTTCTCTGTACTCCCTCTATGGCAAGAATGTCTTTTCTAAGATTAGGAGACCAAAACTGTACGCAATACTCCAGGTGTGGTCTCACCAAGACCCTGTACAACTGCAGTAGAACCTCCCTGCTCCTAGAATAGAATAGAATATAGAATAGAATAGAATAGTTTCTTTATTGTCATTGTAACATGAACCATGTACAACAAAATTTAAAAATGTCAGCCAGTCAGTGCACCATTCAAACATTTCTAAAAGCTAACGATACATACAAGGTAAAATATTAAAAGATAAACAACTAAAATACATATCACGAAAATAGCACGCATAAACACCCAACCCTCCATCCTTCTGTCGATTTCACAGTGTACCACAGTCCCTTAGTATGTCTCGCCCCTGCGTTCGTTGGCGGCTACATTTAGTGCTTTTACAGCAGTGGGGTAAAAACTGTTTTTTAGTCTGTTCGTCCTTGTCTGTGGACTTCTTTGCCACAGAAGGCTGTGGAGGTCAAGTCAGTGGATATTTTTAAGGCTCTTGAGTAGATTCTTGAGTAGTGCGAGTGTCAGAGGTTCTGGGGAGAAGGCAGGAGAATGGGGTTAGGAGGGAGAAGTAGATCAGCCACGATTGAATGGTAGAATAGACTTGATGGGCCGAATGGCCTAATTCTACTCCTATTACTTGTGACTTTATGAACAAGTAAACTCTTGCAAACTGTGGCAGCCTTAGTTGGTGTCCTGGTTACCCTGGCATATGGCTGAAGCCCTGATCTAACTCCTACATTGCAAACTGCTGGGAGATGAATGAGCTTTACAGAGCACCAATTGGACCCATGACAGATAAATTGCAATAAGCATTTGGCATCAGATGTACAATGTCAGTAGCTGACATATGGTCTTTTCAGCGGGACCCAAGATGGCATGGGTCTATCATGCAACTCTTTATAATCTGCCAACAACTAACCAAACCAAGAGGAACTACTAATTGAGTTAAGTCTGCTTACTGCAATGTACAGATTGACTTTAATAAAACAGGAGGAACAGGAAGGAATAATATATTACTAGGAGTTGATTTGGTGGGATTACTGTCATCTGGCTGCAGAAAAATCAGGATTAGGAATACAATATTGGAAGATGTAATGCATTCTGAAAGAGTAAAAGGAAAGTTGCTGGCTGATCTCATTAGAGGGAGTAGAATAGTAGCAAGAAAAATAAACACTGCTATAAGTGACGCAGGAAATTATATATGTCAATTAAAAATGTGCCACATAAAAAAGAGGTTGTTCATAGACCATCTAATTGTGGAAAGGAGATGGAGTGAAAAACCCCCCCAAAAATTTAATGAAATTGCGACGATAATATTTTAACGATTTCATCTACTTTGAGATTAATTCGCGAGTGGAGGGAAGTAAATGCAATGGAGTGGAGATTCTATGGGACTACTTTCTATCTAGTACAGGTCCACCATTGATTTTCCAGCACCCTTGGTTCCAGTATCTTGCCGTATTATCCATTTTGTCGGGCCAACAGAGGTCACTGCCTCAGGGGGAGATACCGGCCCACAAAGCCAGCATCGGAAGTCGGCTTTGGGAATGGATCTGCCTGAACAGGAGTTCCAGAGTCCAGAAGTCCCGATGCGATCAAGATCAGCCACCTCTCCTGGCCTAGACACCCAATTTCCAGGGGGATTTCCCCGGTGGGAGGGGGTTGGGGGGGGGGGAGGTTTCAGTGCACTCTCGAAATTTTGTCTGGATTAAAGGACGTACCAGACCAGCAGTTGCCGGAAAATCGGTGCGGACCTATACATAAACAAATATATGAGAATGTTCAATATGGATCAAGTCATGGGAAACCTGATAGAGCAGACAAGAGAAGGAAAAATGAGAGCACCTCATCAACCACGACTGTAACATATAAAACGATAGGAGAAATATTGAAAATGACAAAAGTGTAATGAAGTATGTGACTGGAGGAGAAGTGATTTTGGAGTTTGAGAATAAAATTTGTGAAAAAAATAAAACAGACAACACGAGTAACAAACAGTGAGGTGGAAAGAAATGGGTTAGATCTAAAATTGCACTCATCAGGGACCTGTAAAATGTATTCTAATAAAATTGAAAGCACTGTGGTGTCACTAAAGATGAATAAAAGGCCAAAATTGAAAATTCATCAAAGACCATCTGCCAGGCAGGTGGATGTTGGGGAAGAGAATGGTAGGGCAGAAGCAAGGTTATGGCGAGATTTTAAAAAAGCAATTGGAAAGAGGAACAATTAAGTTAATTCATCAAGGAACATAGAAAAAACATGGAGTTAAAATAAGGAAAAGCAGCAGAATAACAGAGCAATTGTGGGACATCTTCCATACTATTGCTAAAACTCTCATCTTGTCCTCTTCCGGTTTGCTTTTTTTTTTAAATTGCGCAAAAACAGTACCCTATATCACTAGGATTTTTTCACTACCTTACTCATCGTTCTCCTCTGCTCCAAGCGCACCAAGTTTTGTTCCAATCGGTGGAATATTACTAAAGTTATGAAGGTTTAAAAAATCGTGAGATCAGCAGATTGGTCCCCTCGGCTGTCACTCACCATGAAGGTAACGCCCCTTCCGGCAACCGCTGTCAATCACCGGGGCGAGGAGAATAAAACCCCGGAGGCGGGGCTGAGTCCACAAGGTGTGCTGATTCAGTCCACAAGCCGTGCAGATTGAGTCCGCAAGAGTGGAGTTGGGGAAACCTATGTGTTGAGTCGGGGTAGCCGATGAGTGGATCCAGGAGGTGCTGTGTGGTTCCGCGGTCAATGGCCGCTGAGTGGAGTCTCTCACCCCCACAAACCCCCCTCCCTCCCACACCCCACCTTCCGCCCTTTCCCTCTCCCCCCCTTCCCCCCCTCCTCCCCGCACACACCTCCTCTCCCCCACACCCACACACCCCCCACCCCCACACACCCCCACACCACCCTTTCCCCCCCCACACTCCGTACCCCACACACACACCCCCTCCCTCACATGCCCCCTCCTCCACGCAACCCCTTCCCCCATACCTCCCTCCCCATAGCCCCTCCCGGACACCCCCCCCCTCCCCTGCACCACCTCTCTCCACACACCACACCTCCTCCCCCTTCCCCCACACACCCCCTTCCCCACCCCCCCCCCCACACCCACACTCCCCAACACCTCCCCTCCCCACACACCCCCCCCCTCTCCAACACACTCCACTTCCCCCACACACCCCCCTCTCAACCACACCCCCCCCTTCCCCCACACCAACCCCCTTCCCAACCACACCAACCCCCTTCCCCCACACCACCCCGCCCCCCACCACACCACCCCCTCTCCCTCACCACACCATGGTGGAATATTGCATTGGGGAATGGGTTGTGTTGGGGGACCAGGCCTCCTGTGTGACTGGGACACAACTGGTCCCACTTAGTCGAGTACAGAATAAAATTATTGCCTGAAGCTGTAGAATTGCTAAAATATTAAAAAACTATTCTTTGATTTTTGAGGTGGCTAACTCAAGTGAACGTGAACCCAGAAGATGGGATTAGAAATTATCAGAACAAACGTGTTCAGAACAAAAAGGGGATCCTACTACTTCTTTCCCTCCACCCCCTCATTAGGCTGAACTGAAGATCTGCGATCAGTTTCCCCACAGTTTTGGGGTTTGGGTGGGAAGGGACAAGCTGACCAGGGAGTTTCGAAGGGAACAGTCTCTGCGGAAAGCAGAAAGGGGTGGAGATGGGAAGATGTGGCCAGTAATGAGATCCCGTTAATGTTGACCTTGACCACAACACAAAGTGCTGGAAGAACTAGGCTGACAGAGAGCATCTGTGGAGGGAATGGACAGACAACATTTCGGGTCAGGAGACTTCTGAAGACTGATTGGGATCCTTCTAAAATCTAAAGAAGGGTCCTGACCCGAAATATCATCTGTCAGAAATAATCACATGGATGGTTTATGGTTCCATCAAATTGATGTCAATTTTCAAGTAAGTTTAATTTTTTAAATGACCTTTAAAAAGGTCAATAATTGCTATGAAGAAAGTTGACTGGAAGTTAAATTATCTAAGTTATGGTTATCAGCAGTGCATCTTTTTATATTATGTTGCCAGTGATCCAATGGCCAGATTTACATTCTGATACAAGATCAGAATCTGTAGATCCTCATTTCTATAATTTGCTGAGTTTGCTATTTCCTTTCCTCTGAACCTGTGCAATATCGCACCTTCTAAGCTTTTGTCATGAAAAATGGATATTTTACACATTAAGTGGTTCAAGAGTGGTTGCAAGGACATTCTGATTTGTCTCTTGATATGAAGTTTGCAGGAAATAAATTCCACTGTTTATTACAATGACTTTTAAAAAAATACTCTGCACAATATTTGTGTAGTCTCCAAAAGGAAATTGTCCCAAATAAAACTCATAATTTGCAAGAAATTTAACGCATTTATTAGATTTTTCAAAAAACTACCTAAAACGTGTTCAAATTTGTAAAAAGAAGTTAAAAGGTAGGTACATCTCCTTTAAACACAACTGTAAGCTTCAATTGTTCCATAGTTTCCAAACAGCCAGGCTGTGACAGACACGGCCTGGCTGTGAATGGTTACTGTATTTTCCTACCCTGTGGCGCCATATGTTGGTATGCAAGTGTACTGCACCGCTATTATTATTTCCCTTCTGTGCAAATTACGACGGCACTTTAAACGAAGGCATCATTTTGTGAATTGTATAAAATGTTATGTTCTAAGAATTATGATTTGGGGTGATTTTCTTTTGTGAAGCGATATATGTAGTTCCTTGTGTCTTCCTTATATGGTTATATGGCGTCTTGATGGTAAAGGTGATCGCGGTTACATTGTTGCCAAATATGTACAGTTACATTCTGTGTTTTGCTAGGTCGCCGAAACAAGGTGCAAAAAGGTTTGCACTTCGAAATCTGACCTGAGATCCAATGACTTCAGCATTGTTGGAAGCTTGCCCCGTGACTTTGAATTGTCTAACTATGACTGCTATGGAAAACCTATTCAGGTTAACAACGGCCTTGGGAAGCTTCAGTTAAAGAATAATAAGAAGCCTCCACCTCCAAAACCTGTCATCCCAACTGAAGCGAAGCGGGTCGACCTCTATGCAAGAGCTTTGTTTCCATTCTGTTTCCTCTTTTTTAATGTTATATACTGGTCTGCATATCTATGAACATTCCATCATAATTTTCATCGCATGAGAAATATCGGATAACATTGACTAATTTCTCAGAAACTCTCAAGTACAATTTTAGTTTCATTCTAAATGTTGGTGATTAAATATTGATTTGCAACCAGATGAATTTATGTTATATTTGAATGAAAGCATGAAATTGCAATGCATATATACTAACCAAACAATGCTGTATGTTGCTGTACAGCACCCAAGCTGCTTTGAAGTTCATAAATGAATGAACTACATTGTACTCTTCCTCCTATTCTAAGAAAAACATGTTTATGATATTGTGATAGACTATCTAAGCTGTGTTGCAAATCTAACAATACTTTTATATAGATTATATATTATATATATACAAGCACGCTTAATGTTTCTAAAATATTAATTTTTGTGTGTAATATTGAAAATTTGACATCCTTCAAGTTGTAAATGCAGTTTGCTTTGTCTTGAAATCATGTCCCCAGAATAAATCCCTCGGTTTTTAATCAGAAGTGGGTTGTAGTGCATTACCATTTGTAAATGAGAAAAATCAAGTATAAACTTCATTTGATGTTTAAATCAACAAATATATTGAGATTCTGTATTGCTAAAATAAATATAAAATGTATATCAGTAATGGCTTTTGTTTTAACAATGAATAATATAAATACATTTATATCATATATACAACTACAGCAATATCTATCTGAAATCAAATAAAATGTTTGGATGGTATTATTGGATGAATTAAATCCTTATGGTCGACACTAAAGAGAAGTAAATTAATCCATACAAATTGCATCCTTAATACTTCTATTTAATACATCAAGACAAAAATATTAGCTACAGTATAATGTACATGCACCGTACAACATGTGACCTTCATGTATTTATTTTACACAATACAGGCCTCATGCAGGGTATACAAATGCCAAGTTCTGTAAAATATAACATTGCAATAATCCATCCAAAATATACATACTTTGTAGAATAAATATGATTTGTTCCAGCGCTTCCACATTTTGCACTAAATTCTTCAGATCACCCATTGAAGGAATTATAGTTTTTGATACCACATTACCAAAAGAACACTATTATTGTGTAGTTCACCAGAAATGTTCCCAGGGTATCATTGAGCATGTATATGTGGTTGGACACAAAATGCTCCAGCATTTTGTGTCTACCTTCGATTTAAACCAGCATCTGCAGTTCTATCATACACATATATATGTGGTTGTTATAATGGACACCAGGGAAGGCGAGGGATGGCAGAAGTTGACTTGTGACTGGAGTATTGTGTGCAGTTTTGGTCTCCTTGAGGAAGGACATTCTTGCTATTGGGGGAGTACAGTGTAGGTTCTCGAGGTTAATTCCCGGGATGACGGGACTGTCATATGTTGATATAATGGAGCGGCTGGGCTTGTATACTCTGGAATTTAGAAGGATGAGAGGAGATCTTATTGAAACATATAAGATTATTAAGGGTTTGGACATGCTAGAGGCAGGAAACATGTTCCCGGTGTTGGGGGAGTCCAGAACCAGGTGCCACAGTTTAAGAATAAGGTATAAGTCATTTAGAACGGAGATGAGGAAAAACGTTTTCACACAGAGAGTTGTGAATCTGTGGAATTCTCTGCCTCAGAAGGCAGTGGAGGCCAATTCTCCGGATGCTTTCAAGAGAGAGTTAGATGGAGCTCTTAAAGATAGTGGTCAGGGGATATGGCGTGAAGGCAGGAACGGGGTACATGACTGATGATCAGCCATGATCATATTGAATGGCAGTGCTGGCTATTGTCTATTGTCTAATGTCTATTGCAGTTATACAGATTTTGAGCTTCAAACTGCACCGCCCACTGAATCCAGGAGAAGTAAATGAACGGGCAATGTTAGCTGCAGAAATACCAAGCAGATATGCTCTTTCCAAGAACGTTCCTTCATCTAGCTTCACATTTCATGGCTCTTCAATCCTTTTGTCTCACACTTTCCGTCTTTTCATCCCTGGCCCTTTGTACAACCACCTGCCTATCAACCCCTCTAACCCCCCCCCACCTGTATCCAATTTCCATCCTGCACTCAAATTCACTTGGAACGTCTCCAAAACTTCCCTCCACTTCCTTCATCTCACCGTCTCCATCACAGGAGAGATTGTCAACTGATGTCTATTATAAACCTACTGACTCCCACAACTATCTAGTCCACTCTTCTTCCCACCCCACCTCCTGCAAAGACTCTATCCCCTACTCACAATTCCTCCACCAATGCCGCATCTGCACCCAAGATGAGGTGTTTCATATCAGGACAACCGAGATGTCCTCATTCTTTAGTGAACGGGGGCTCCCCTCCTCTATCATGAAATAGGCCCTCACATGTGTCACATGTGTCTCCTCGGTACCCCGCAGCTCCGCTCTTGCTCCCCCTCCCCCCAGTCGCAACAGGGACAGAGTCCCCCTAATCCTCACCTTTCACCCCATCAGCCATCGCATACAACACAACGTCCTCCGACATTTTCGCCACCTCCAACAGGATCCCACCACTAGCCACATGTTCCCATCACCCCTTTCCGCCTTCCGTAGATACCGTTCCCCCCGCAACTCTCTGATTAATATCCCTTACCGCCCACACCATCCCCTCTTCAGATACCTTGCCCTGCAACCACAGGAGATGCTACACCTGTCCCTACCTCCTCCCTCAACTCTGTCCAGGGACCACGACAGTTCTTTCAGGTGAGGCACAGGTTCACTTCTCTTTCAACCTCATCTACTGTTGTTCCAGGTGTGGACTCTTATACAGATTCAGCGAGACAAAACGTAGACTCTATACCTCTTGCCTGAAGGGAGAGGTGAGATGAGAGAGTGGCCAGGCTGTGACTCATCCTTGATTATGCTGCTGGCCTTGCCATGGTGTAAATGCAGTCAGTGGGATGGTGGTTGGTGTGTGTGATGGTCTGGGCTGCGTTCACAATGTCTTGCAATCTTGGATGGAGCTGTTCTGAAACCATGCAATAATGGATCCAAATAAAATGCTTTCTACGCCGCATCTGTAGACGTTGGTGAGAGTTGTTGGTGACATGCTGAACATCCTAAGCCTTCCATGGAAGCAGAGGCATCGATGTGCTTTCCTTGCCATTGCTTCAATATGGGTGGTCCAGGACAAGTTGTTGGTGATATTTATTCCTAGGAATTTGAAGCTTTCCACCATTCCTACTGTGTCGCCGTCAATATAAACCAGGGTATGTGTAACGCTTCCCTTCCTGAAGTCGATCACCATCTCCTTTGTCTTGCTGACATTGAGTATTGACACTGGCACTGTAATTGGCATTGACACCGACAAGTGCTGACTAAATGAACACGAAGGATACATTTACTTGACCTTGCTTTCACTAGATTACCTGTGGCAAACACAATTGTCCATGGTAACAATGCAAACGATGGTTGTTGCTGTCAAGCCCTTGTAGAGTCACGTCCTGCCTTCATATTGAACACATCCCCAATTGCGTTGTGAGACACTACATGATGGAGGGTGCTAAACATGCTAAATAGAAGAACAAATCTGGTAGATTTAGCATATCTATAAACTCATGACCCTCGTTGTGCTATTGGCTTTGGCCCAGTGACAAATACAGAAGGACATGCTGAGGGCAGCACCAGACATACTTCCGAGCGATGAGATGGCAGCCTAGTCAGGTTCAAATACGGGACTACGTTGAACTTATCAGCAAGAGAGCAAGAGACAAGCGATCTCACATCTAACGGATCAGATCAAAGTCCTACTGTCCCACCACATCTGGCATTGATGGGTAATATAACAGGTAATAAGAGGAGGAGTCTCCAAGAATAACAACATCAGTCAGCCTGTACCTTCCCCTCTTTCTAACACTCATCTCCCATCCCTGAGATCCATATTTCCTTTTAATCCATCCTCTTTTCCCCACCTCCCTGCCCGCTCCTCCCTGCCCCCTTCCACCCATATCCCTCCCTCGGCTTTCACTCCTACTCTTCTCCACTTACCAGACACCATTTTGTCTCCTTTAGCCTTTGTCACTTACCACCCATCTGACAATCAAACCTCCTGCTCCTATGTCACCCCACACTTGCCAGACTTTGTCCCTCTCGCACTTCTCCTTTCCAGCTTTCTCCTTCCAACTCCAATCAGTCTAAAGAAGGACAGCACAGTGGCATAGCAACAGAGTTGTTGCCTTACAGCGCCAGAGACCCGGGTTTGATCCTGATTATGGGTGCTGTCCAGACGGGATTTGTATGTTCTCCCTGTGACTGTGGCTTTTCTCCGGGTGCTCCGGTTTCCTCCCACACTCCAAAGATGTACAGGTTTGTAGTAAATTGGCTTTGGTAAAATTCTAAATTGTCCCAAGTGTGTGTAGGATAGTGTACAGGGTGATTTCTGGCCGGCACAAACTTGGTGCACCCAAGGCGCTTGTTTCCCCACTGTATCTCTAAAGTCTCAAAGTCTAAAGTGTCCCGACCCGAGATGTTGCCAGTCCATTCTCTCTATAGATGCCACCTGATCAGCTGAGTTCCTTTAGCAATTTGCATTTTACTGAAGATTCCTGTTTCTACTGTCTACATGCTCACTAGATATTGTCAGGACTACTCAGTTCCAGGAGATCGCCATCTTAGTCTAAACATCGACCAGATATCCAGAGGTGAGGTGAGAGTGACTGCTCTGGACAACAATGCAACATTTGACCAAGTGTGGCATCAAGAACCCAAGGCAAAATTAAAATTAATAGACATCAATGGGAAACGATTCAGATGGTTATTGTTATATAGACATAGAAAACATAGAAAATAGATGCAGGAGGAGGCCATTCGGCCCTTCGAGCCAGCACCGCCATTTATTGTGATCAGCGCTGATCGTCCCTTATCAATATCCCGTGCCTGCCTTCTCCCCATATCTCTTGACTCCACTAGTCCCTAGAGCTCTATCTAACTCTCTCTTAAATCCATCCAGTGACTGGGCCTCCACTGCCCTCTGTGGCAGGGAATTCCATAAATTCACAACTCTCTGGGTGAAAAAGTTTTTTCTCACCTCAGTCTTAAATGACCTCCCCTTTATTCTAAGACTGTGGCCCCTGGTTCTGGGCTTGCCCAACATTGGGAACATTTTTCCTGCATCTAGCTTGTCCAGTCCTTTTATAATTTTATATGTTTCTATAAGATCTCCCCTCATCCTTCTAAACTCCAGTGAATATACCTTACAGAAATAAAGAAGCCCAGTCTGTATCTGCGTGTGTAAAGAGAGAATCAGCATAGAGTGAAACCCAAGTTAGACACAAAAAGCCAGAGTAACTCAGCGGGTCAGGCAGCATCTCAGGAAAAAAAGAATAGGTGGAGACCCTTCTTCAGACTGAGAGTCGGAGAAACCTATTTGATCTAATCTTCACTAAGATCGCTACTAACTTCATAGACTGGCACATCCCTTATTTCACCATTACTGGTCAGCCAGTGAACTATTGTGGTTCAGTAAGAAATTAAGAAGAGCAGAGGAGATGTCAGGCACAATAAGCACTGAGGTAGCAACTTGCTGAACCTACAACACAGGAGCAGCTGCATGCTAAAGAGTGGAAGATAGACACAAAATGCTGGAATAACTCAGCAGGTCAGGAAGCATCTCTGGAGAGAAGGAATGGGTGACTGATGTCTGGAGTGGGCGGTACAGAGATAAAATGTTAGAGAAGTCTGCTGAAGAGTGGAGATAGCATGCAATAGCAATCTCAAAACAAAATCATATCAAAACTGCAGACCTGATTGTAAATTGCGGTGGGCATTTACGAGGAGGAGGTTTCATGAACATTTCCAATCTTAACAATGCCCTGGCCCAGCATTTGATTGCAAAAAGACAAAGTTGTTACATTTGCAGTGTTTATCATCCAGTGCAGCTGGTAGAGCTGTTGCCTCACAGCACCAGACACTCTAGTTCGATCCTGACCTCGGATACTTTCTGTGTGGAGTTTGCATAATCCCCCTGGGACTGTGTGTGTCTCCTCTGGGTGCACCAATTTCCTCCCACGTCCCAAAGATGTGTGCGTTTGAAGATTAATTGGGCCTTGTAAATTGCCAAAAGACAACGAGTGCTGTCAAGCAGCATCTCTGGAGAGCATGGATATGTGAAGAAGGATCTCGACCCAAAATGACACATCCATATTCTCCATTGATGTTGCCTGACTTGCTTAGTTACTGCAGCACTTGATGTCCTTTTGTGTATTAGCCAGCTTCAGTATTTCTTTGTTTGTACATTCTGTAATTTCCCCCCAGTGTGTAGAGACTGGATGACAAAGTATCATAATGTAGGCTAGTGTAGAATAGTTTCTTTATTGTCATTGTAACATGAACCATGTACAACGAAATTTAAAATGTCAGCCAGTCAGTGCAGCATTCAAACATTTCTAAAAGCTAACGATACATACAAGGTAAAATATTAAAAGATAAACAACTAAATAAATATCACGAACAAAGCACGCATACACACCCAACCCTCCATCCTTCTGTCGATTTCACAGTATACCACAGTCCCTTAGTCTGTATCGCCCCTGCGTTCCTTGGCGGCTACATTTAGTGCTTTTATAGCAGTGGGGTAAAAACTGTTTTTTAGTCTATTTGTCCTTGTCCTTGTAGATCTGTACCGTCTGCCTGACGGCAACAGTTCAAACAGGGAGTGTCCGGGGTGGGAAATGTCCTTTATGATATTCTGGGATTTTTTGGTGCAGCGGGAACTGTGTAAGTCCTCCAAGGTAAGGAGAGGGCAGCCGACAATCCTCTGGGCGTTGTCAATGGCCCTCTGGAGCGCTTTCCTCTGAGCCGCTGTGCAGCTGGTGTACCACACGCATACACAGTATGTTAGTATGCTCTCAATGGAGCACCGATAAAAGGACAGCAGCAGTCTCTGAGTGATGTTGTTCTTCCTGAGCACCCTCAGGAAGTGCAGTCTCTGCTGGACCTTTTTCAGCAGCGCAGTGGTGTTCACGCTCCACGTCAGGTCCTCCTCAATATGGATTCCCAGGAAGCGGAAATCCGCCACCCTGTGAAAGGGTGGTTGGTGTGGTCTTGGTAGGCCAAAGGGCCTGTTCCCAGAAAAAGACACAAAGTGCTGGAGTAACTCTGCAGGTCTGGTAGCATCTCTGGAAAACATGGATACGTGATCTTTTCGGATCAGGACCCTTCTTCAGACTGATTGTGATGTGGGGTAAGAAAACTGGAAGAGAGGAGAGGCAGGACAAAGCCTGTCAAGTAATAGGTGGACACATAAATCTGGAGTAACTCAGCGGGTCAGGCAGCATCTCTGGAGAAAAGGAATGGGTGATGTTTTGGGTTGAGAACATTCTTCAGACTGAGTCAGGGGAAAGGGAAATGAGAGATATAGACAATGATATAGAGAGATATAGAACAAATGAATGAAAGGTGTGCAAAAAAGTAACAATGATAAAAGAAACAGGCCATTGTTGGCTGTGGGCTAGGTGAACACGAGTTACAGACAATGAAACTCACCAGGACCATAGTGAAACTAGTACAATGACTAGGGTGGGTGAGAGAGACAGAGAGAGAGGGGGATAAAAGGCTTACCTGAAGTTAGGGAAATCAATATCCATATTGCTGGGTTATAAGCTGCCCAAGCGAAATATCAGGTGCTGTTCCTCCAATTTGAGTTTGGCCTCACTATGACAATGGAGGAGGCACAGGGCAGAAAGGTCAGTGTGGGAATGGGAAGGAGAGTTAAAGTGTTTGGCAACTGGGAGATCATGTGGGTCCAGGCGGACTGAGCGAAGATGTTCAGTGAAATGATCGCCCAGCACGAAACACACACCTTCCCAGCTATTATCAGGCAATGGAACCATCCTACCAACAATGAGAGAACAGTCCTGAGCTACTGTCTACCTCATTGGAGACCCTCGAACTATCTTTGATTGCACTTTATTGGACTTGATCTTGCACTAAACGTTATTCACATTATTCCCTTTATCATGTATCTGTACACTGTGGATGGCTCGATTGTAATCATATGTTACAGTTTAGTTTTTTGTCACATGTACCGAGGTACAGTGAAAAGCTTTTGTTGTGGGCTATCCAGTCAGTGGAAAGACAGTACAAGATTACAATTGAGCCATTCACAATGTATACATGATAAAGGAATACATGATAAAGAAATAACATTTAGTGCAAGGTAAAGACCGTAAAATCCGATTAAAGATAGTCCAAGGTCACCAATGAGGTAGATAGTGGCTCAGGACTGTTCTCTGGTTGTGGTAGCATGGTTCAGTTGCCTGATAACAGCTCGGAACAAACTGCCCCAGCTGTTGTGTAGGAAGGAACTACTGATGCTGGTTTACATCGAAGATAGACACAAAGTGCTGGAGCAACCCAGCGGGACAGGCAGCATCTCTGGGGGAAATGAATGGGTGACACCCTGGGCTGAGGTTAGGGGAAAGGGAAAGAGATGCTGCCCATCTCGCTGAGCCACCCCAGCACTTTGTGTCCATCTCAGTTCAGTTCAATTCAGTTCCGTTTATTGTCACGTGTACCGAGGTACAGCGAAAAGCTTTTTGCCGTGTGCTAACCAGTCAGCAGAAAGACAACACATGATTACAATTGAGCCATTTACAATGTATAGAGCAAGATAAGGGAACAACTTTTAGTACAAGGTAAAGCCAGCAAAGTCCAATCAAGGATAGCCCGAGTATCCAACAAAATATTTTCACTGTACCTCGGTACACGTGACAATAAACTATAATCATAATTGTCACAATCCCTGTCTGACACCTAATTCCTTCAATATTTAACCAACTGAGTCAGAGTTTTCTTTGTCAAGAGCAGCTTGGCAGCAGCACCTATCCTCGCCTTGAGCTCATTCTGCGTTCCTTCCAAGTGTGTTCAACATGGAGGAGAAGCACTGATTTATCAGCTGATGGATGATAGATGGTAATCAGTAAAACGTGTCCTTGCACTTGTTTGACCTTGTGCCATGAGACTTCAATCGGATCTGGTTTCAATGTTGAAGATTCCACGAGTTACTCATTCCAGCCTATGCCACCATCTCTGATTGTTCTATTGTGCTAGCGGGCCAAAACGTGCAGTGCAGAAGGATTGTGATAGAGGAGTCTGGCACATTGCCTGTAAAGTATGATTCTGTGAGTACAACTCTCTTGGGACTTTGTTTGCCAAGTCCATCGGACACCTCTTCCCATTTATGCACCAGTCCCTAAATATCTGTATGAACTTTGCAAGGTTCACTGAACTGAGACCAACATTGTCAAGTTACAATTCAGTGCCTAGGTTGATCCCAGATGCCTGGCTGGCTTTATTCTCGCTCTGTTTGAGCATAGCAATAACAGCCCGAAGAATAATTTCAGCCCGAAACATCACCCATTCCTCCTCTCTTGCTGCCTGTCCCGCTGAATTACTCCAGTGTTTTGTGTCTATCTGTGGTGTCTCCCATGTCATTTCAGTGGCCATTAATTACACAGGCGGGTCTGGGAGTCACATGTAGACAAGTCAAGGTCATGATGAAAGTAAACCAAATGTATCTTTACAACAAACTGATTATTTGCGTGATCATTGTTTCGATGATTATTTAAATTCCATGTTAAGTAAGTAAGTAAGTTTATTGGTATTCACATACAAGGAATTTGCCTTGGTGCTCCGCCCACAAATAACAACATGACATACAGTGACAGATACGAATGACTCAGAAAACACTAAACATTAATAATAATAAAACATTAATGATAAAACGCCATTGATCAAGTATGTGAATCAACAAAATACCAGATCAAAGGGAGGCTACAGATTTTTGGCTGAATTTAAGTACTAAACCAGTGAGATGAGATTTGAACTCCAGTCTCTAGATCGCTCAGTGTGTGGACTGCTAGCCTGAAAATTAACAGCCAACACCAGAACCGTAGTCTATTTGTGTCCTTGTCTGATGCCCAGAGAAATGTAGGGTGGTCCATCCAATTTTAACTGGAATATTTTGCTGTAGGGATCTGGGGTA